>NW_026697459.1:0-58655 GCF_030435755.1 Ochotona princeps | reverse complement strand
TGAGGGCTATCTGAAAATGGCTGTGGCGCTGAAGTTGCCTGTGAATGTGGAGTTGGTGGCATGTGAAACCCGCATGTGGAGCATTCGTTTGTGTGGGATGCTCTACCAGGTTCATTCCTAGATAATGCACTCAAAGGGCACTAAGCATAGAGTGTGAAAACTGAGTTTCCTTGAGAGCTGCTTGGAAGCCTGATGGTGTGTGAAGTTAGTGAGCCAAATGGAGTTGTTCTCCCACAAGAACCACTCGGCTGATCCTTCTTCAATATGCCCTTCTCCAACATGCAGTGTTTCCTTGACTGAATTAGCTCTCACACCAATATTTGCGTCTAGAGCCTTTGCATTGAGGGCTATCTGAAAACGGCTGTGGCGCTGAAATTGCCTGTGAATGTGGAGTTGGTGGCATGTGAAACCCGCATGTGGAGCATTCGTTTGTGTGGGATGTTCTACCAGGTTCATTCCTAGATAATGCACTCAAAGGGCACTAAGCATAGAGTGTGAAAACTGAGTTTCCTTGAGAGCTGCTTGGAAGCCTGATGGTGTGTGAAGTTAGTGAGCCAAATGGAGTTGTTCTCCCACAAGAACCACTCGGCTGATCCTTCTTCAATATGCCCTTCACCAACATGCAGTGTTTCCTTGATTGAATTAGCTCTCACACCAATATTTGCGTCTAGATCCTTTGCATTGAGGGATATCTGAAAATGGCTGTGGCGCTGAAGTTGCCTGAGAATGTGGAGTTGGTGGCATGTGAAACCCGCATGTGGAGCATTCGTTTGTGTGGGATGCTCTACCAGGTTCATTCCTAGATAATGCACTCAAAGGGCACTAAGCATAGAGTGTGAAAACTGAGTTTCCTTGAGAGCTGCTTGGAAGCCTGATGGTGTGTGAAGTTAGTGAGCCAAATGGAGTTGTTCTCCCACAAGAACCACTCGGCCGATCCTTCTTCAATATGCCCTTCACCAACATGCAGTGTTTCCTTGATTGAATTAGCTCTCACACCAATATTTGCGTCTAGAGCCTTTGCATTGAGGGCTATCTGAAAACGGCTGTGGCGCTGAAGTTGCCTGTGAATGTGGAGTTGGTGGCATGTGAAACCCGTATGTGAAGCATTCGTTTGTGTGGGATGCTCTACCAGGTTCATTTCAGTCCTAGACACTCAAAGGGCACTAAGCATAGAGTGTGAAAACTGAGTTTCCTTGAGAGCTGCTTGGAAGCCTGATGGTGTGTGAAGTTAGTGAGCCAAATGGAGTTGTTCTCCCACAAGAACCACTCGGCTGATCCTTCTTCAATATGCCCTTCACCAACATGCAGTGTTTCCTTGATTGAATTAGCTCTCACACCAATATTTGCGTCTAGAGCCTTTGCATTGAGGGCTATCTGAAAACGGCTGTGGCGCTGAAGTTGCCTGTGAATGTGGAGTTGGTGGCATGTGAAACCCGCATGTGGAGCATTCGTTTGTGTGGGATGCTCTACCAGGTTCATTCCTAGATAATGCACTCAAAGGGCACTAAGCATAGAGTGTGAAAACTGAGTTTCCTTGAGAGCTGCTTGGAAGCCTGATGGTGTGTGAAGTTAGTGAGCCAAATGGAGTTGTTCTCCCACAAGAACCACTCGGCCGATCCTTCCTTAATATGCCCTTCACCAACATGCAGTGTTTCCTTGATTGAATTAGCTCTCACACCAATATTTGCGTCTAGAGCCTTTGCATTGAGGGCTATCTGAAAACGGCTGTGGCGCTGAAGTTGCCTGAGAATGTGGAGTTGGTGGCATGTGAAACCCGCATGTGGAGCATTCGTTTGTGTGGGATGCTCTACCAGGTTCATTCCTAGATAATGCACTCAAAGGGCACTAAGCATAGAGTGTGAAAACTGAGTTTCCTTGAGAGCTGCTTGGAAGCCTGATGGTGTGTGACGTTAGTGAGCCAAATGGAGTTGTTCTCCCACAAGAACCACTCGGCTGATCCTTCTTCAATATGCCCTTCACCAACATGCAGTGTTTCCTTGATTGAATTAGCTCTCACACCAATATTTGCGTCTAGAGCGTTTGCATTGAGGGCTATCTGAAAATGGCTGTGGCGCTGAAGTTGCCTATGAATGTGGAGTTGGTGGCATTTGAAACCCGCATGTGGAACATTCGTTTGTGTGGGATGTTCTACCAGGTTCATTCCTAGATAATGCACTCAAAGGGCACTAAGCATAGAGTGTGAAAACTGAGTTTCCTTGAGAGCTGCTTGGAAGCCTGATGGTGTGTGAAGTTAGTGAGCCAAATGGAGTTGTTCTCCCACAAGAACCACTCGGCTGATCCTTCTTCAATATGCCCTTCACCAACATGCAGTGTTTCCTTGATTGAATTAGCTCTCACACCAATATTTGCGTCTAGAGCCTTTGCATTGAGGGCTATCTGAAAACGGCTGTGGCGCTGAAGTTGCCTGTGAATGTGGAGTTGGTGGCATGTGAAACCCGTATGTGGAGCATTCGTTTGTGTGGGATGCTCTACCAGGTTCATTTCAGTCCTAGGCACTCAAAGGGCACTAAGCATAGACTGTGAAAACTGAGTTTCCTTGAGAGCTGCTTGGAAGCCTGATGGTGTGTGAAGTTAGTGAGCCAAATGGAGTTGTTCTCCCACAAGAACCACTTGGCTGATCCTTCTTCAATATGCCCTTCACCAACATGCAGTGTTTCCTTGATTGAATTAGCTCTCACACCAATATTTGCGTCTAGAGCCTTTGCATTGAGGGCTATCTGAAAATGGCTGTGGCGCTGAAGTTGCCTGTGAATGTGGAGTTGGTGGCATGTGAAACCCGCATGTGGAGCATTCGTTTGTGTGGGATGCTCTACCAGGTTCATTCCTAGATAATGCACTCAAAGGGCACTAAGCATAGAGTGTGAAAACTGAGTTTCCTTGAGAGCTGCTTGGAAGCCTGATGGTGTGTGAAGTTAGTGAGCCAAATGGAGTTGTTCTCCCACAAGAACCACTCGGCTGATCCTTCTTCAATATGCCCTTCTCCAACATGCAGTGTTTCCTTGACTGAATTAGCTCTCACACCAATATTTGCGTCTAGAGCCTTTGCATTGAGGGCTATCTGAAAACGGCTGTGGCGCTGAAATTGCCTGTGAATGTGGAGTTGGTGGCATGTGAAACCCGCATGTGGAGCATTCGTTTGTGTGGGATGTTCTACCAGGTTCATTCCTAGATAATGCACTCAAAGGGCACTAAGCATAGAGTGTGAAAACTGAGTTTCCTTGAGAGCTGCTTGGAAGCCTGATGGTGTGTGAAGTTAGTGAGCCAAATGGAGTTGTTCTCCCACAAGAACCACTCGGCTGATCCTTCTTCAATATGCCCTTCACCAACATGCAGTGTTTCCTTGATTGAATTAGCTCTCACACCAATATTTGCGTCTAGATCCTTTGCATTGAGGGATATCTGAAAATGGCTGTGGCGCTGAAGTTGCCTGAGAATGTGGAGTTGGTGGCATGTGAAACCCGCATGTGGAGCATTCGTTTGTGTGGGATGCTCTACCAGGTTCATTCCTAGATAATGCACTCAAAGGGCACTAAGCATAGAGTGTGAAAACTGAGTTTCCTTGAGAGCTGCTTGGAAGCCTGATGGTGTGTGAAGTTAGTGAGCCAAATGGAGTTGTTCTCCCACAAGAACCACTCGGCCGATCCTTCTTCAATATGCCCTTCACCAACATGCAGTGTTTCCTTGATTGAATTAGCTCTCACACCAATATTTGCGTCTAGAGCCTTTGCATTGAGGGCTATCTGAAAACGGCTGTGGCGCTGAAGTTGCCTGTGAATGTGGAGTTGGTGGCATGTGAAACCCGTATGTGAAGCATTCGTTTGTGTGGGATGCTCTACCAGGTTCATTTCAGTCCTAGACACTCAAAGGGCACTAAGCATAGAGTGTGAAAACTGAGTTTCCTTGAGAGCTGCTTGGAAGCCTGATGGTGTGTGAAGTTAGTGAGCCAAATGGAGTTGTTCTCCCACAAGAACCACTCGGCTGATCCTTCTTCAATATGCCCTTCACCAACATGCAGTGTTTCCTTGATTGAATTAGCTCTCACACCAATATTTGCGTCTAGAGCCTTTGCATTGAGGGCTATCTGAAAACGGCTGTGGCGCTGAAGTTGCCTGTGAATGTGGAGTTGGTGGCATGTGAAACCCGCATGTGGAGCATTCGTTTGTGTGGGATGCTCTACCAGGTTCATTCCTAGATAATGCACTCAAAGGGCACTAAGCATAGAGTGTGAAAACTGAGTTTCCTTGAGAGCTGCTTGGAAGCCTGATGGTGTGTGAAGTTAGTGAGCCAAATGGAGTTGTTCTCCCACAAGAACCACTCGGCCGATCCTTCCTTAATATGCCCTTCACCAACATGCAGTGTTTCCTTGATTGAATTAGCTCTCACACCAATATTTGCGTCTAGAGCCTTTGCATTGAGGGCTATCTGAAAACGGCTGTGGCGCTGAAGTTGCCTGAGAATGTGGAGTTGGTGGCATGTGAAACCCGCATGTGGAGCATTCGTTTGTGTGGGATGCTCTACCAGGTTCATTCCTAGATAATGCACTCAAAGGGCACTAAGCATAGAGTGTGAAAACTGAGTTTCCTTGAGAGCTGCTTGGAAGCCTGATGGTGTGTGACGTTAGTGAGCCAAATGGAGTTGTTCTCCCACAAGAACCACTCGGCTGATCCTTCTTCAATATGCCCTTCACCAACATGCAGTGTTTCCTTGATTGAATTAGCTCTCACACCAATATTTGCGTCTAGAGCGTTTGCATTGAGGGCTATCTGAAAATGGCTGTGGCGCTGAAGTTGCCTATGAATGTGGAGTTGGTGGCATTTGAAACCCGCATGTGGAACATTCGTTTGTGTGGGATGTTCTACCAGGTTCATTCCTAGATAATGCACTCAAAGGGCACTAAGCATAGAGTGTGAAAACTGAGTTTCCTTGAGAGCTGCTTGGAAGCCTGATGGTGTGTGAAGTTAGTGAGCCAAATGGAGTTGTTCTCCCACAAGAACCACTCGGCTGATCCTTCTTCAATATGCCCTTCACCAACATGCAGTGTTTCCTTGATTGAATTAGCTCTCACACCAATATTTGCGTCTAGAGCCTTTGCATTGAGGGCTATCTGAAAACGGCTGTGGCGCTGAAGTTGCCTGTGAATGTGGAGTTGGTGGCATGTGAAACCCGTATGTGGAGCATTCGTTTGTGTGGGATGCTCTACCAGGTTCATTTCAGTCCTAGGCACTCAAAGGGCACTAAGCATAGACTGTGAAAACTGAGTTTCCTTGAGAGCTGCTTGGAAGCCTGATGGTGTGTGAAGTTAGTGAGCCAAATGGAGTTGTTCTCCCACAAGAACCACTTGGCTGATCCTTCTTCAATATGCCCTTCACCAACATGCAGTGTTTCCTTGATTGAATTAGCTCTCACACCAATATTTGCGTCTAGAGCCTTTGCATTGAGGGCTATCTGAAAATGGCTGTGGCGCTGAAGTTGCCTGTGAATGTGGAGTTGGTGGCATGTGAAACCCGCATGTGGAGCATTCGTTTGTGTGGGATGCTCTACCAGGTTCATTCCTAGATAATGCACTCAAAGGGCACTAAGCATAGAGTGTGAAAACTGAGTTTCCTTGAGAGCTGCTTGGAAGCCTGATGGTGTGTGAAGTTAGTGAGCCAAATGGAGTTGTTCTCCCACAAGAACCACTCGTCTGATCCTTCTTCAATATGCCCTTCACCAACATGCAGTGTTTCCTTGATTGAATTAGCTCTCACACCAATATTTGCGTCTAGAGCCTTTGCATTGAAGGCTATCTGAAAACGGCTGTGGCGCTGAAGTTGCCTGTGAATGTGGAGTTGGTGGCATGTGAAACCCGCATGTGGAGCATTCGTTTGTGTGGGATGCTCTACCAGGTTCATTTTAGTCCTAGGCACTCAAAGGGCACTAAGCATAGAGTGTGAAAACTGTTTCCTTAAGAGCTGCTTGGAAGCCTGATGGTGTGTGTAGTTAGTGAGCCAAATGGAGTTGTTCTACCACAAGAACCACTCGGCTGATCCTTGTTCAATATGCCCTTCACCAACATGCAGTGTTTCCTTGATTGAATTAGCTCTCACACCAATATTTGCGTCTAGAGCCTTTGCATTGAGGGCTATCTGAAAACGGCTGTGGCGCTGAAGTTGCCTGTGAATGTGGAGTTGGTGGCATGTGAAACCCGCATGTGGAGCATTCGTTTGTGTGGGATGCTCCACATGTGGTTCATTCCTAGATAATGCACTCAAAGGGCACTAAGCATAGAGTGTGAAAACTGAGTTTCCTTGAGAGCTGCTTGGAAGCCTGATGGTGTGTGAAGTTAGTGAGCCAAATGGAGTTGTTCTCCCACAAGAACCACTCGGCCGATCCTTCTTCAATATGCCCTTCACCAACATGCAGTGTTTCCTTGATTGAATTAGCTCTCACACCAATATTTGCGTCTAGAGCCTTTGCATTGAGGGCTATCTGAAAACGGCTGTGGTGCTGAAGTTGCCTGAGAATGTGGAGTTGGTGGCATGTGAAACCCGCATGTGGAGCATTCGTTTGTGTGGCATGCTCTACCAGGTTCATTCCTAGATAATGCACTCAAAGGGCACTAAGCATAGAGTGTGAAAACTGAGTTTCCTTGAGAGCTGCTTGGAAGCCTGATGGTGTGTGAAGTTAGTGAGCCAAATGGAGTTGTTCTCCCACAAGAACCACTCGGCTGATCCTTCTTCAATATGCCCTTCACCAACATGCAGTGTTTCCTTGATTGAATTAGCTCTCACACCAATATTTGCGTCTAGAGCCTTTGCATTGAGGGCTATCTGAAAACGGCTGTGGCGCTGAAGTTGCCTGTGAATGTGGAGTTGGTGGCATGTGAAACCCGCATGTGGAGCATTCGTTTGTGTGGGATGCTCTACCAGGTTCATTTTAGTCCTAGGTACTCAAAGGGCACTAAGCATAGCGTGTGAAAACTGTTTCCTTAAGAGCTGCTTAGAAGCCTGAAGGTGTGTGAAGTTAGTGAGCCAAATGGAGTTGTTCTCCCACAAGAACCACTTGGCTGATCCTTCTTCAATATGCCCTTCACCAACATGCAGTGTTTCCTTGATTGAATTAGCTCTCACACCAATATTTGCGTCTAGAGCCTTTACATTGAGGGCTATCTGAAAATGGCTGTGGCGCTGAAGTTGCCTGAGAATGTGGAGTTGGTGGCATGTGAAACCCACATGTGGAGGATTCGTTTGTGTGGGATGCTCACCAAGCTTCATTTCAGTCTTAGGCACTCAAAGGGCACTAAGCATAGAGTGTGAAAACTGAGTTTCCTTGAGAGCTGCTTGGAAGCCTGATGGTGTGTGAAGTTAGTGAGCCAAATGGAGTTGTTCTCCCACAAGAACCACTCGGCCGATCCTTCTTTAATATGCCCTTCACCAACATGCAGTGTTTCCTTGATTGAATTAGCTCTCACACCAATATTTGCGTCTAGAGCCTTTGCATTGAGGGCTATCTGAAAACGGCTGTGGCGCTGAAGTTGCCTGTGAATGTGGAGTTGGTGGCATGTGAAACACGAATGTGGAGCATTCGTTTGTGTGGGATGCTCTACCAGGTTCATTCCTAGATAATGCACTCAAAGGGCACTAAGCATAGAGTGTGAAAACTGAGTTTCCTTGAGAGCTGCTTGGAAGCCTGATGGTGTGTGAAGTTAGTGAGCCAAATGGAGTTGTTCTCCCACAAGAACCACTCGGCTGATCCTTCTTCAATATGCCCTTCACCAACATGCAGTGTTTCCTTGATTGAATTAGCTCTCACACCAATATTTGCGTCTAGAGCCTTTGCATTGAGGGCTATCTGAAAACGGCTGTGGCGCTGAAGTTGCCTGTGAATGTGGAGTTGGTGGCATGTGAAACACGCATGTGAAGCATTCGTTTGTGTGGGA
The DNA here is from genome assembly GCF_030435755.1 of Ochotona princeps. Taxonomy (NCBI): domain Eukaryota; kingdom Metazoa; phylum Chordata; class Mammalia; order Lagomorpha; family Ochotonidae; genus Ochotona; species Ochotona princeps. Next base: position 50,716 of record NW_026697459.1, on the reverse strand, counting down.
TGCTCTACCAGGTTCATTTCAGTCCTAGGCACTCAAAGGGCACTAAGCATAGAGTGTGAAAACTGAGTTTCCTTGAGAGCTGCTTGGAAGCCTGATGGTGTGTGAAGTTAGTGAGCCAAATGGAGTTGTTCTCCCACAAGAACCACTTGACCGATCCTTCTTTAATATGCCCTTCACCAACATGCAGTGTTTCCTTGATTGAATTAGCTCTCACACCAATATTTGCGTCTAGAGCCTTTGCATTGAGGGCTATCTGAAAACGGCTGTGGCGCTGAACTTGCCTGTGAATGTGGAGTTGGTGGCATGTGAAACCCGTATGTGAAGCATTCGTTTGTGTGGGATGCTCTACCAGGTTCATTTCAGTCCTAGGCACTCAAAGGGCACTAAGCATAGAGTGTGAAAACTGAGTTTCCTTGAGAGCTGCTTGGAAGCCTGATGGTGTGTGAAGTTAGTGAGCCAAATGGAGTTGTTCTACCACAAGAACCACTCGTCTGATCCTTCTTCAATATGCCCTTCACCAACATGCAGTGTTTCCTTGATTGAATTAGCTCTCACACCAATATTTGCGTCTAGAGCCTTTGCATTGAGCGCTATCTGAAAACGGCTGTGGCGCTGAAGTTGCCTGAGAATGTGGAGTTGGTGGCATGTGAAACCCGCATGTGGAGCAGTCGTTTGTGTGGCATGCTCTACCAGGTTCATTCCTAGATAATGCACTCAAAGGGCACTAAGCATAGAGTGTGAAAACTGAGTTTCCTTGAGAGCTGCTTGGAAGCCTGATGGTGTGTGAAGTTAGTGAGCCAAATGGAGTTGTTCTCCCACAAGAACCACTCGTCTGATCCTTCTTCAATATGCCCTTCACCAACATGCAGTGTTTCCTTGATTGAATTAGCTCTCACACCAATATTTGCGTCTAGAGCCTTTGCATTGAGGGCTATCTGAAAACGGCTGTGGCGCTGAAGTTGCCTGTGAATGTGGAGTTGGTGGCATGTGAAACCCGCATGTGGAGCATTCGTTTGTGTGGGATGTTCTACCAGGTTCATTTCAGTCCTAGGCACTCAAAGGGCACTAAGCATAGAGTGTGAAAACTGAGTTTCCTTGAGAGCTGCTTGGAAGCCTGATGGTGTGTGAAGTTAGTGAGCCAAATGGAGTTGTTCTCCCACAAGAACCACTCGTCTGATCCTTCTTCAATATGCCCTTCACCAACATGCAGTGTTTCCTTGATTGAATTAGCTCTCACACCAATATTTGCGTCTAGAGCCTTTGCATTGAGGGCTATCTGAAAACGGCTGTGGCGCTGAAGTTGCCTGTGAATGTGGAGTTGGTGGCATGTGAAACCCGCATGTGGAGCATTCGTTTGTGTGGGATGCTCTACCAGGTTCATTCCTAGATAATGCACTCAAAGGGCACTAAGCATAGAGTGTGAAAACTGAGTTTCCTTGAGAGCTGCTTGGAAGCCTGATGGTGTGTGAAGTTAGTGAGCCAAATGGAGTTGTTCTCCCACAAGAACCACTCGGCTGATCCTTCTTCAATATGCCCTTCACCAACATGCAGTGTTTCCTTGATTGAATTAGCTCTCACACCAATATTTGCGTCTAGAGCCTTTGCATTGAGGGCTATCTGAAAACGGCTGTGGCGCTGAAGTTGCCTGTGAATGTGGAGTTGGTGGCATGTGAAACACGCATGTGAAGCATTCGTTTGTGTGGGATGCTCTACCAGGTTCATTTCAGTCCTAGGCACTCAAAGGGCACTAAGCATAGAGTGTGAAAACTGAGTTTCCTTGAGAGCTGCTTGGAAGCCTGATGGTGTGTGAAGTTAGTGAGCCAAATGGAGTTGTTCTCCCACAAGAACCACTCGGCTGATCCTTCTTCAATATGCCCTTCACCAACATGCAGTGTTTCCTTGATTGAATTAGCTCTCACACCAATATTTGCGTCTAGAGCCTTTGCATTGAGGGCTATCTGAAAACGGCTGTGGCGCTGAAGTTGCCTGTGAATGTGGAGTTGGTGGCATGTGAAACCCGCATGTGGAGCATTCGTTTGTGTGGGATGCTCTACCAGGTTCATTCCTAGATAATGCACTCAAAGGGCACTAAGCATAGAGTGTGAAAACTGAGTTTCCTTGAGAGCTGCTTGGAAGCCTGATGGTATGTGAAGTTAGTGAGCCAAATGGAGTTGTTCTACCACAAGAACCACTCGGCTGATCCTTCTTCAATATGCCCTTCACCAACATGCAGTGTTTCCTTGATTGAATTAGCTCTCACACCAATATTTGCGTCTAGAGCCTTTGCATTGAGGGCTATCTGAAAACGGCTGTGGCGCTGAAGTTGCCTGTGAATGTGGAGTTGGTGGCATGTGAAACACGAATGTGGAGCATTCATTTGTGTGGGATGCTCTACCAGGTTCATTCCTAGATAATGCACTCAAAGGGCACTAAGCATCGAGTGTGAAAACTGAGTTTCCTTGAGAGCTGCTTGGAAGCCTGATGGTGTGTGAAGTTAGTGAGCCAAATGGAGTTGTTCTCCCACAAGAACCACTCGGCTGATCCTTCTTCAATATGACCTTCACCAACATGCAGTGTTTCCTTGATTGAATTAGTTCTCACACCAATATTTGCGTCTAGAGCCTTTGCATTGAGGGCTATCTGAAAACGGCTGTGGCGCTGAAGTTGCCTGTGAATGTGGAGTTGGTGGCATGTGAAACCCGTATGTGAAGCATTCGTTTGTGTGGGATGCTCTACCAGGTTCATTTCAGTACTAGGCACTCAAAGGGCACTAAGCATAGAGTGTGAAAACTGAGTTTCCTTGAGAGCTGCTTGGAAGCCTGATGGTGTGTGAAGTTAGTGAGCCAAATGGAGTTGTTCTCCCACAAGAACCACTCAGCTGATCCTTCTTCAATATGCCCTACACCAACATGCAGTGTTTCCTTGATTGAATTAGCTCTCACACCAATATTTGCGTCTAGAGCCTTTGCATTGAGGGCTATCTGAAAATGGCTGTGGCGCTGAAGTTGCCTGTGAATGTGGAGTTGGTGGCATGTGAAACCCGCATGTGGAGCATTCGTTTGTGTGCGATGCTCTTCCAGGTTCATTCCTAGATAATGCACTCAAAGGGCACTAAGCATAGAGTGTGAAAACTGAGTTTCCTTGAGAGCTGCTTGGAAGCCTGATGGTGTGTGAAGTTAGTGAGCCAAATGGAGTTGTTCTCCCACAAAAACCACTCGGCTGATCCTTCTTCAATATGCCCTTCACCAACATGCAGTGTTTCCTTGATTGAATTAGCTCTCACACCAATATTTGCGTCTAGAGCCTTTGCATTGAGGGCTATCTGAAAACGGCTGTGGCGCTGAAGTTGCCTGTAAATGTGGAGTTGGTGGCATGTGAAACCCGCATGTGGAGCAGTCGTTTGTGTGGGATGCTCTACCAGGTTCATTTCAGTCCTAGGCACTCAAAGGGCACTAAGCATAGAGTGTGAAAACTGTTTCCTTGAGAGCTGCTTGGAAGCCTGATGGTGTGTGAAGTTAGTGAGCCCAATGGAGTTGTTCTCCCACAAGAACCACTCGGCTGATCCTTCTTCAATATGCCCTTCACCAACATGCAGTGTTTCCTTGATTGAATTAGCTCTCACACCAATATTTGCGTCTAGAGCCTTTGCATTGAGGGCTATCTGAAAACGGCTGTGGCGCTGAAGTTGCCTGTGAATGTGGAGTTGGTGGCATGTGAAACCCGCATGTGGAGCATTCGTTTGTGTGGGATATTCTACCAGGTTCATTCCTAGATAATGCACTCAAAGGGCACTAAGCATAGAGTGTGAAAACTGAGTTTCCTTGAGAGCTGCTTCGAAGCCTGATGGTGTGTGAAGTTAGTGAGCCAAATGGAGTTGTTCTCCCACAAGAACCACTCGGCCGATCCTTCTTTAATATGCCCTTCACCAACATGCAGTGTTTCCTTGATTGAATTAGCTCTCGCACCAATATTTGCGTCTAGAGCCTTTGCATTGAGGGCTCTCTGAAAACGGCTGTGGTGCTGAAGTTGCCTGAGAATGTGGAGTTGGTGGCATGTGAAACCCGCATGTGGAGCATTCGTTTGTGTGGGATGTTCTACCAGGTTCATTCCTAGATAATGCACTCAAAGGGCACTAAGCATAGAGTGTGAAAACTGAGTTTCCTTGAGAGCTGCTTGGAAGCCTGATGGTGTGTGAAGTTAGTGAGCCAAATGGAGTTGTTCTCCCACAAGAACCACTTGGCTGATCCTTCTTCAATATGCCCTTCACCAACATGCAGTGTTTCCTTGATTGAATTAGCTCTCACACCAATATTTGCGTCTAGAGCCTTTGCATTGAGGGCTATCTGAAAACGGCTGTGGCGCTGAACTTGCCTGTGAATGTGGAGTTGGTGGCATGTGAAACCCGTATGTGAAGCATTCGTTTGTGTGGGATGCTCTACCAGGTTCATTTCAGTCCTAGGCACTCAAAGGGCACTAAGCATAGAGTGTGAAAACTGAGTTTCCTTGAGAGCTGCTTGGAAGCCTGATGGTGTGTGAAGTTAGTGACCCAAATGGAGTTGTTCTCCCACAAGAACCACTCGGCTGATCCTTCTTCAATATGCCCTTCACCAACATGCAGTGTTTCCTTGATTGAATTAGCTCTCACACAAATATTTGTGTCTAGAGCCTTTGCATTGAGGGCTATCTGAAAACGGCTGTGGCGCTGAAGTTGCCTGTGAATGTGGAGTTGGTGGCATGTGAAACCCGCATGTGGAGCATTCGTTTGTGTGGCAGCTTCACATGTGGTTCATTCCTAGATAATGCACTCAAAGGGCACTAAGCATAGAGTGTGAAAACTGAGTTTCCTTGAGAGCTGCTTGGAAGCCTGATGGTGTGTGAAGTTAGTGAGCCAAATGGAGTTGTTCTCCCACAAAAAAACACTCGGCTGATCCTTCTTCAATATGCCCTTCACCAACATGCAGTGTTTCCTTGATTGAATTAGCTCTCATACCAATATTTGCGTCTAGAGCCTTTGCATTGAGGGCTATCTGAAAACCACTGTGGCGCCAAAGTTGCCTGTGAATGTGGAGTTGGTGGCATGTGAAACCCGCATGTGGAGCATTCGTTTGTGTGGGATGCTCTACCAGGTTCATTCCTAGATAATGCACTCAAAGGGCACTAAGCATAGAGTGTGAAAACTGAGTTTCCTTGAGAGCTGCTTCGAAGCCTGATGGTGTGTGAAGTTAGTGAGCCAAATGGAGTTGTTCTCCCACAAGAACCACTCGGGCCGATCCTTCTTTAATATGCCCTTCACCAACATGCAGTGTTTCCTTGATTGAATTAGCTCTCGCACCAATATTTGCGTCTAGAGCCTTTGCATTGAGGGCTCTCTGAAAACGGCTGTGGTGCTGAAGTTGCCTGAGAATGTGGAGTTGGTGGCATGTGAAACCCGCATGTGGAGCATTCGTTTGTGTGGGATGTTCTACCAGGTTCATTCCTAGATAATGCACTCAAAGGGCACTAAGCATAGAGTGTGAAAACTGAGTTTCCTTGAGAGCTGCTTGGAAGCCTGATGGTGTGTGAAGTTAGTGAGCCAAATGGAGTTGTTCTCCCACAAGAACCACTTGGCTGATCCTTCTTCAATATGCCCTTCACCAACATGCAGTGTTTCCTTGATTGAATTAGCTCTCACACCAATATTTGCGTCTAGAGCCTTTGCATTGAGGGCTATCTGAAAACGGCTGTGGCGCTGAACTTGCCTGTGAATGTGGAGTTGGTGGCATGTGAAACCCGTATGTGAAGCATTCGTTTGTGTGGGATGCTCTACCAGGTTCATTTCAGTCCTAGGCACTCAAAGGGCACTAAGCATAGAGTGTGAAAACTGAGTTTCCTTGAGAGCTGCTTGGAAGCCTGATGGTGTGTGAAGTTAGTGACCCAAATGGAGTTGTTCTCCCACAAGAACCACTCGGCTGATCCTTCTTCAATATGCCCTTCACCAACATGCAGTGTTTCCTTGATTGAATTAGCTCTCACACAAATATTTGTGTCTAGAGCCTTTGCATTGAGGGCTATCTGAAAACGGCTGTGGCGCTGAAGTTGCCTGTGAATGTGGAGTTGGTGGCATGTGAAACCCGCATGTGGAGCATTCGTTTGTGTGGCATGCTTCACATGTGGTTCATTCCTAGATAATGCACTCAAAGGGCACTAAGCATAGAGTGTGAAAACTGAGTTTCCTTGAGAGCTGCTTGGAAGCCTGATGGTGTGTGAAGTTAGTGAGCCAAATGGAGTTGTTCTCCCACAAAAAAAACACTCGGCTGATCCTTCTTCAATATGCCCTTCACCAACATGCAGTGTTTCCTTGATTGAATTAGCTCTCATACCAATATTTGCGTCTAGAGCCTTTGCATTGAGGGCTATCTGAAAACCACTGTGGCGCCAAAGTTGCCTGTGAATGTGGAGTTGGTGGCATGTGAAACCCGCATGTGGAGCATTCGTTTGTGTGGGATGCTCTACCAGGTTCATTCCTAGATAATGCACTCAAAGGGCACTAAGCATAGAGTGTGAAAACTGAGTTTCCTTGAGAGCTGCTTGGAAGCCTGATGGTGTGTGAAGTTAGTGAGCCAAATGGAGTTGTTCTCCCACAAGAACCACTCGGCTGATCCTTCTTCAATATGCCCTTCACCAACATGCAGTGTTTCCCTTGATTGAATTAGCTCTCACACCAATATTTGCGTCTAGAGCCTTTGCATTGAGGGCTATCTGAAAACGGCTGTGGCGCTGAAGTTGCCTGTGAATGTGGAGTTGGTGGCATGTGAAACCCGCATGTGGAGCATTCGTTTGTGTGGGATGTTCTACCAGGTTCATTCCTAGATAATGCACTCAAAGGGCACTAAGCATAGAGTGTGAAAACTGAGTTTCCTTGAGAGCTGCTTGGAAGCCTGATGGTGTGTGAAGTTAGTGAGCCAAATGGAGTTGTTCTCCCACAAGAACCACTCGGCTGATCCTTCTTCAATATGCCCTTCACCAACATGCAGTGTTTCCTTGATTGAATTAGCTCTCATACCAATATTTGCGTCTAGAGCCTTTGCATTGAGGGCTATCTGAAAACGGCTGTGGCGCTGAAGTTGCCTGAGAATGTGGAGTTGGTGGCATGTGAAACCCGCATGTGGAGCATTCGTTTGTGTGGGATGCTCTACCAGGTTCATTCCTAGATAATGCACTGAAAGGGCACTAAGCATAGAGTGTGAAAACTGAGTTTCCTTGAGAGCTGCTTGGAAGCCTGATGGTGTGTGAAGTTAGTGACCCAAATGGAGTTGTTCTCCCACAAGAACCACTCGGCTGATCCTTCTTCAATATGCCCTTCACCAACATGCAGTGTTTCCTTGATTGAATTAGCTCTCACACAAATATTTGTGTCTAGAGCCTTTGCATTGAGGGCTATCTGAAAACGGCTGTGGCGCTGAAGTTGCCTGTGAATGTGGAGTTGGTGGCATGTGAAACCCGCATGTGGAGCATTCGTTTGTGTGGCATGCTTCACATGTGGTTCATTCCTAGATAATGCACTCAAAGGGCACTAAGCATAGAGTGTGAAAACTGAGTTTCCTTGAGAGCTGCTTGGAAGCCTGATGGTGTGTGAAGTTAGTGAGCCAAATGGAGTTGTTCTCCCACAAAAAAACACTCGGCTGATCCTTCTTCAATATGCCCTTCACCAACATGCAGTGTTTCCTTGATTGAATTAGCTCTCATACCAATATTTGCGTCTAGAGCCTTTGCATTGAGGGCTATCTGAAAACCACTGTGGCGCCAAAGTTTGCCTGTGAATGTGGAGTTGGTGGCATGTGAAACCCGCATGTGGAGCATTCGTTTGTGTGGGATGCTCTACCAGGTTCATTCCTAGATAATGCACTCAAAGGGCACTAAGCATAGAGTGTGAAAACTGAGTTTCCTTGAGAGCTGCTTCGAAGCCTGATGGTGTGTGAAGTTAGTGAGCCAAATGGAGTTGTTCTCCCACAAGAACCACTCGGCCGATCCTTCTTTAATATGCCCTTCACCAACATGCAGTGTTTCCTTGATTGAATTAGCTCTCGCACCAATATTTGCGTCTAGAGCCTTTGCATTGAGGGCTCTCTGAAAACGGCTGTGGTGCTGAAGTTGCCTGAGAATGTGGAGTTCGGTGGCATGTGAAACCCGCATGTGGAGCATTCGTTTGTGTGGGATGTTCTACCAAGGTTCATTCCTAGATAATGCACTCAAAGGGCACTAAGCATAGAGTGTGAAAACTGAGTTTCCTTGAGAGCTGCTTGGATGCCTGATGGTGTGTGAAGTTAGTGAGCCAAATGGAGTTGTTCTCCCACAAGAACCACTCGGCTGATCCTTCTTCAATATGCCCTTCACCAACATGCAGTGTTTCCTTGATTGAATTAGCTCTCGCACCAATATTTGCGTCTAGAGCCTTTGCATTGAGGGCTCTCTGAAAACGGCTGTGGTGCTGAAGTTGCCTGAGAATGTGGAGTTGGTGGCATGTGAAACCCGCATGTGGAGCATTCGTTTGTGTGGGATGTTCTACCAGGTTCATTCCTAGATAATGCACTCAAAGGGCACTAAGCATAGAGTGTGAAAACTGAGTTTCCTTGAGAGCTGCTTGGAAGCCTGATGGTGTGTGAAGTTAGTGAGCCAAATGGAGTTGTTCTCCCACAAGAACCACTTGGCTGATCCTTCTTCAATATGCCCTTCACCAACATGCAGTGTTTTCCTTGATTGAATTAGCTCTCACACCAATATTTGCGTCTAGAGCCTTTGCATTGAGGGCTATCTGAAAACGGCTGTGGCGCTGAACTTGCCTGTGAATGTGGAGTTGGTGGCATGTGAAACCCGTATGTGAAGCATTCGTTTGTGTGGGATGCTCTACCAGGTTCATTTCAGTCCTAGGCACTCAAAGGGCACTAAGCATAGAGTGTGAAAACTGAGTTTCCTTGAGAGCTGCTTGGAAGCCTGATGGTGTGTGAAGTTAGTGACCCAAATGGAGTTGTTCTCCCACAAGAACCACTCGGCTGATCCTTCTTCAATATGCCCTTCACCAACATGCAGTGTTTCCTTGATTGAATTAGCTCTCACACAAATATTTGTGTCTAGAGCCTTTGCATTGAGGGCTATCTGAAAACGGCTGTGGCGCTGAAGTTGCCTGTGAATGTGGAGTTGGTGGCATGTGAAACCCGCATGTGGAGCATTCGTTTGTGTGGCATGCTTCACATGTGGTTCATTCCTAGATAATGCACTCAAAGGGCACTAAGCATAGAGTGTGAAAACTGAGTTTCCTTGAGAGCTGCTTGGAAGCCTGATGGTGTGTGAAGTTAGTGAGCCAAATGGAGTTGTTCTCCCCACAAAAAAACACTCGGCTGATCCTTCTTCAATATGCCCTTCACCAACATGCAGTGTTTCCTTGATTGAATTAGCTCTCATACCAATATTTGCGTCTAGAGCCTTTGCATTGAGGGCTATCTGAAAACCACTGTGGCGCCAAAGTTGCCTGTGAATGTGGAGTTGGTGGCATGTGAAACCCCGCATGTGGAGCATTCGTTTGTGTGGGATGCTCTACCAGGTTCATTCCTAGATAATGCACTCAAAGGGCACTAAGCATAGAGTGTGAAAACTGAGTTTCCTTGAGAGCTGCTTGGAAGCCTGATGGTGTGTGAAGTTAGTGAGCCAAATGGAGTTGTTCTCCCACAAGAACCACTCGGCTGATCCTTCTTCAATATGCCCTTCACCCAACATGCAGTGTTTCCTTGATTGAATTAGCTCTCACACCAATATTTGCGTCTAGAGCCTTTGCATTGAGGGCTATCTGAAAACGGCTGTGGCGCTGAAGTTGCCTGTGAATGTGGAGTTGGTGGCATGTGAAACCCGCATGTGGAGCATTCGTTTGTGTGGGATGTTCTACCAGGTTCATTCCTAGATAATGCACTCAAAGGGCACTAAGCATAGAGTGTGAAAACTGAGTTTCCTTGAGAGCTGCTTGGAAGCCTGATGGTGTGTGAAGTTAGTGAGCCAAATGGAGTTGTTCTCCCACAAGAAACCACTCGGCTGATCCTTCTTCAATATGCCCTTCACCAACATGCAGTGTTTCCTTGATTGAATTAGCTCTCATACCAATATTTGCGTCTAGAGCCTTTGCATTGAGGGCTATCTGAAAACGGCTGTGGCGCTGAAGTTGCCTGAGAATGTGGAGTTGAGTGGCATGTGAAACCCGCATGTGGAGCATTCGTTTGTGTGGGATGCTCTACCAGGTTCATTCCTAGATAATGCACTGAAAGGGCACTAAGCATAGAGTGTGAAAACTGAGTTTCCTTGAGAGCTGCTTGGAAGCCTGATGGTGTGTGAAGTTAGTGACCCAAATGGAGTTGTTCTCCCACAAGAACCACTCGGCTGATCCTTCTTCAATATGCCCTTCACCAACATGCAGTGTTTCCTTGATTGAATTAGCTCTCACACAAATATTTGTGTCTAGAGCCTTTGCCATTGAGGGCTATCTGAAAACGGCTGTGGCGCTGAAGTTGCCTGTGAATGTGGAGTTGGTGGCATGTGAAACCCGCATGTGGAGCATTCGTTTGTGTGGCATGCTTCACATGTGGTTCATTCCTAGATAATGCACTCAAAGGGCACTAAGCATAGAGTGTGAAAACTGAGTTTCCTTGAGAGCTGCTTGGAAGCCTGATGGTGTGTGAAGTTAGTGAGCCAAATGGAGTTGTTCTCCCACAAAAAAAACACTCGGCTGATCCTTCTTCAATATGCCCTTCACCAACATGCAGTGTTTCCTTGATTGAATTAGCTCTCATACCAATATTTGCGTCTAGAGCCTTTGCATTGAGGGCTATCTGAAAACGCACTGTGGCGCCAAAGTTGCCTGTGAATGTGGAGTTGGTGGCATGTGAAACCCGCATGTGGAGCATTCGTTTGTGTGGGATGCCTCTACCAGGTTCATTCCTAGATAATGCACTCAAAGGGCACTAAGCATAGAGTGTGAAAACTGAGTTTCCTTGAGAGCTGCTTCGAAGCCTGATGGTGTGTGAAGTTAGTGAGCCAAATGGAGTTGTTCTCCCACAAGAACCACTCGGCCGATCCTTCTTTAATATGCCCTTCACCAACATGCAGTGTTTCCTTGATTGAATTAGCTCTCGCACCAATATTTGCGTCTAGAGCCTTTGCATTGAGGGCTCTCTGAAAACGGCTGTGGTGCTGAAGTTGCCTGAGAATGTGGAGTTGGTGGCATGTGAAACCCGCATGTGGAGCATTCGTTTGTGTGGGATGTTCTACCAGGTTCATTCCTAGATAATGCACTCAAAGGGCACTAAGCATAGAGTGTGAAAACTGAGTTTCCTTGAGAGCTGCTTGGAAGCCTGATGGTGTGTGAAGTTAGTGAGCCAAATGGAGTTGTTCTCCCACAAGAACCACTTGGCTGATCCTTCTTCAATATGCCCTTCACCAACATGCAGTGTTTCCTTGATTGAATTAGCTCTCACACCAATATTTGCGTCTAGAGCCTTTGCATTGAGGGCTATCTGAAAACGGCTGTGGCGCTGAACTTGCCTGTGAATGTGGGAGTTGGTGGCATGTGAAACCCGTATGTGAAGCATTCGTTTGTGTGGGATGCTCTACCAGGTTCATTTCAGTCCTAGGCACTCAAAGGGCACTAAGCATAGAGTGTGAAAACTGAGTTTCCTTGAGAGCTGCTTGGAAGCCTGATGGTGTGTGAAGTTAGTGACCCAAATGGAGTTGTTCTCCCACAAGAACCACTCGGCTGATCCTTCTTCAATATGCCCTTCACCAACATGCAGTGTTTCCTTGATTGAATTAGCTCTCACACAAATATTTGTGTCTAGAGCCTTTGCATTGAGGGCTATCTGAAAACGGCTGTGGCGCTGAAGTTGCCTGTGAATGTGGAGTTGGTGGCATGTGAAACCCGCATGTGGAGCATTCGTTTGTGTGGCATGCTTCACATGTGGTTCATTCCTAGATAATGCACTCAAAGGGCACTAAGCATAGAGTGTGAAAACTGAGTTTCCTTGAGAGCTGCTTGGAAGCCTGATGGTGTGTGAAGTTAGTGAGCCAAATGGAGTTGTTCTCCCACAAAAAAAACACTCGGCTGATCCTTCTTCAATATGCCCTTCACCAACATGCAGTGTTTCCTTGATTGAATTAGCTCTCATACCCAATATTTGCGTCTAGAGCCTTTGCATTGAGGGCTATCTGAAAACCACTGTGGCGCCCAAAGTTGCCTGTGAATGTGGAGTTGGTGGCATGTGAAACCCGCATGTGGAGCATTCGTTTGTGTGGGATGCTCTACCAGGTTCATTCCTAGATAATGCACTCAAAGGGCACTAAGCATAGAGTGTGAAAACTGAGTTTCCTTGAGAGCTGCTTGGAAGCCTGATGGTGTGTGAAGTTAGTGAGCCAAATGGAGTTGTTCTCCCACAAGAACCACTCGGCTGATCCTTCTTCAATATGCCCTTCACCAACATGCAGTGTTTCCTTGATTGAATTAGCTCTCACACCAATATTTGCGTCTAGAGCCTTTGCATTGAGGGCTATCTGAAAACGGCTGTGGCGCTGAAGTTGCCTGTGAATGTGGAGTTGGTGGCATGTGAAACCCGCATGTGGAGCATTCGTTTGTGTGGGATGTTCTACCAGGTTCATTCCTAGATAATGCACTCAAAGGGCACTAAGCATAGAGTGTGAAAACTGAGTTTCCTTGAGAGCTGCTTGGAAGCCTGATGGTGTGTGAAGTTAGTGAGCCAAATGGAGTTGTTCTCCCACAAGAACCACTCGGCTGATCCTTCTTCAATATGCCCTTCACCAACATGCAGTGTTTCCTTGATTGAATTAGCTCTCATACCAATATTTGCGTCTAGAGCCTTTGCATTGAGGGCTATCTGAAAACGGCTGTGGCGCTGAAGTTGCCTGAGAATGTGGAGTTGGTGGCATGTGAAACCCGCATGTGGAGCATTCGTTTGTGTGGGATGCTCTACCAGGTTCATTCCTAGATAATGCACTGAAAGGGCACTAAGCATAGAGTGTGAAAACTGAGTTTCCTTGAGAGCTGCTTGGAAGCCTGATTGTGTGTGAAGTTAGTGAGCCAAATGGAGTTGTTCTCCCACAAAAAACCACTTGGCTGATCCTTCTTCAATATGCCCTTCACCAACATGCAGTGTTTCCTTGATTGAATTACCTCTCATACCAATATTTGCGTCTAGAGCCTTTGCATTGAGGGCTATCTGAAAACGGCTGTGGCGCCAAAGTTGCCTATGAATGTGGAGTTGCTGGCATGTGAAACCCGCATGTGGAGCATTCGTTTGTGTGGGATGCTCTACCAGGTTCATTCCTAGATAATGCACTCAAAGGGCACTAAGCATAGAGTGTGAAAACTGAGTTTCCTTGAGAGCTGCTTGGAAGCCTGATGGTGTGTGAAGTTAGTGAGCCAAATGGAGTTGTTCTCCCACAAAAACCACTCGGCTGATCCTTCTTCAATATGCCCTTCACCAACATGCAGTGTTTCCTTGATTGAATTAGCTCTCACACCAATATTTGCGTCTAGAGCCTTTGCATTGAGGGCTATCTGAAAACGGCTGTGGCGCTGAAGTTGCCTGTAAATGTGGAGTTGGTGGCATGTGAAACCCGCATGTGGAGCAGTCGTTTGTGTGGGATGCTCTACCAGGTTCTTTTCAGTCCTAGCCATACAAAGGGCACTAAGCATAGAGTGTGAAAACTGTTTCCTTGAGAGCTGCTTGGAAGCCTGATGGTGTGTGAAGTTAGTGAGCCAAATGGAGTTGTTCTCCCACAAGAACCACTCGTCTGATCCTTCTTCAATATGCCCTTCACCAACATGCAGTGTTTCCTTGATTGAATTAGCTCTCACACCAATATTTGCGTCTAGAGCCTTTGCATTGAGGGCTATCTGAAAACGGCTGTGGCGCTGAAGTTGCCTGTGAATGTGGAGTTGGTGGCATGTGAAACCCGCATGTGGAGCATTCGTTTGTGTGGGATGCTCCACTTGTGGTTCATTCCTAGATAATGCACTCAAAGGGCACTAAGCATAGAGTGTGAAAACTGAGTTTCCTTGAGAGCTGCTTCGAAGCCTGATGGTGTGTGAAGTTAGTGAGCCAAATGGAGTTGTTCTCCCACAAGAACCACTCGGCCGATCCTTCTTTAATATGCCCTTCACCAACATGCAGTGTTTCCTTGATTGAATTAGCTCTCGCACCAATATTTGCGTCTAGAGCCTTTGCATTGAGGGCTCTCTGAAAACGGCTGTGGTGCTGAAGTTGCCTGAGAATGTGGAGTTGGTGGCATGTGAAACCCGCATGTGGAGCATTCGTTTGTGTGGGATGTTCTACCAGGTTCATTCCTAGATAATGCACTCAAAGGGCACTAAGCATAGAGTGTGAAAACTGAGTTTCCTTGAGAGCTGCTTGGAAGCCTGATGGTGTGTGAAGTTAGTGAGCCAAATGGAGTTGTTCTCCCACAAGAACCACTTGGCTGATCCTTCTTCAATATGCCCTTCACCAACATGCAGTGTTTCCTTTATTGAATTAGCTCTCACACCAATATTTGCGTCTAGAGCCTTTGCATTGAGGGCTATCTGAAAACGGCTGTGGCGCTGAACTTGCCTGTGAATGTGGAGTTGGTGGCATGTGAAACCCGTATGTGAAGCATTCGTTTGTGTGGGATGCTCTACCAGGTTCATTTCAGTCCTAGGCACTCAAAGGGCACTAAGCATAGAGTGTGAAAACTGAGTTTCCTTGAGAGCTGCTTGGAAGCCTGATGGTGTGTGAAGTTAGTGACCCAAATGGAGTTGTTCTCCCACAAGAACCACTCGGCTGATCCTTCTTCAATATGCCCTTCACCAACATGCAGTGTTTCCTTGATTGAATTAGCTCTCATACCAATATTTGCGTCTAGAGCCTTTGCATTGAGGGCTATCTGAAAACCACTGTGGCGCCAAAGTTGCCTGTGAATGTGGAGTTGGTGGCATGTGAAACCCGCATGTGGAGCATTCGTTTGTGTGGGATGCTCTACCAGGTTCATTCCTAGATAATGCACTCAAAGGGCACTAAGCATAGAGTGTGAAAGCTGAGTTTCCTTGAGAGCTGCTTGGAAGCCTGATTGTGTGTGAAGTTAGTGAGCCAAATGGAGTTGTTCTCCCACAAGAACCACTCGGCTGATCCTTCTTCAATATGCCCTTCACCAACATGCAGTGTTTCCTTGATTGAATTAGCTCTCACACCAATATTTGCGTCTAGAGCCTTTGCATTGAGGGCTATCTGAAAACGGCTGTGGCGCTGAAGTTGCCTGTGAATGTGGAGTTGGTGGCATGTGAAACCCGCATGTGGAGCATTCGTTTGTGTGGGATGCTCCACTTGTGGTTCATTCCTAGATAATGCACTCAAAGGGCACTAAGCATAGAGTGTGAAAACTGAGTTTCCTTGAGAGCTGCTTCGAAGCCTGATGGTGTGTGAAGTTAGTGAGCCAAATGGAGTTGTTCTCCCACAAGAACCACTTGGCTGATCCTTCTTCAATATGCCCTTCACCAACATGCAGTGTTTCCTTGATTGAATTAGCTCTCATACCAATATTTGCGTCTAGAGCCTTTGCATTGAGGGCTATCTGAAAACGGCTGTGGCGCTGAAGTTGCCTGAGAATGTGGAGTTGGTGGCATGTGAAACCCGCATGTGGAGCATTCATTTGTGTGGGATGCTCTACCAGGTTCATTCCTAGATAATGCACTGAAAGGGCACTAAGCATAGAGTGTGAAAACTGAGTTTCCTTGAGAGCTGCTTGGAAGCCTGATTGTGTGTGAAGTTAGTGAGCCAAATGGAGTTGTTCTCCCACAAAAAACCACTTGGCTGATCCTTCTTCAATATGCCCTTCACCAACATGCAGTGTTTCCTTGATTGAATTACCTCTCATACCAATATTTGCGTCTAGAGCCTTTGCATTGAGGGCTATCTGAAAACGGCTGTGGCGCCAAAGTTGCCTATGAATGTGGAGTTGCTGGCATGTGAAACCCGCATGTGGAGCATTCGTTTGTGTGGGATGCTCTACCAGGTTCATTCCTAGATAATGCACTCAAAAGGCACTAAGCATAGAGTGTGAAAACTGAGTTTCCTTGAGAGCTGCTTGGAAGCCTGATGGTGTGTGAAGTTAGTGAGCCAAATGGAGTTGTTCTCCCACAAAAAACCACTCGGCCGATCCTTCTTTAATATGCCCTTCACCAACATGCAGTGTTTCCTTGATTGAATTATCTCTCACACCAATATTTGCGTCTAGAACCTTTGCATTGAGGGCTATCTGAAAATGGCTGTGACGCTGAAGTTGCCTGAGAATGTGGAGTTGGTGGCATGTGAAACCCGCATGTGGAGCATTCGTTTGTGTGGGATGCTCTACCAGGTTCATTTCAGTCCTAGGCACTCAAAGGGCACTAAGCATAGAGTGTGAAAACTGAGTTTCCTTGAGAGCTGCTTGGAAGCCTGATGGTGTGTGAAGTTAGTGAGCCAAATGGAGTTGTTCTCCCACAAGAACCACTCGGCTGATCCTTCTTCAATATGCCCTTCACCAACATGCAGTGTTTCCTTGATTGAATTAGCTCTCACACCAATATTTGCGTCTAGAGCCTTTGCATTGAGGGCTATCTGAAAACGGCTGTGGCGCTGAACTTGCCTGTGAATGTGGAGTTGGTGGCATGTGAAACCCGCATGTGAAGCATTCGTTTGTGTGGGATGCTCTACCAGGTTCATTTCAGTCCTAGGCACTCAAAGGGCACTAAGCATAGAGTGTGAAAACTGAGTTTCCTTGAGAGCTGTTTGGAAGCCTGATGGTGTGTGAAGTTAGTGAGCCAAATGGAGTTGTTCTCCCACAAAAAACCACTCGGCTGATCCTTCTTCAATATGCCCTTCACCAACATGCAGTGTTTCCTTGATTGAATTAGCTCTCATACCAATATTTGCGTCTAGAGCCTTTGCATTGAGGGCTATCTGAAAACGGCTGTGGCGCTGAAGTTGCCTGTGAATGTGGAGTTGGTGGCATGTGAAACCCGCATGTGGAGCATTCGTTTGTGTGGGATGTTCTACCAGGTTCATTCCTAGATAATGCACTCAAAGGGCACTAAGCATAGAGTGTGAAAACTGAGTTTCCTTGAGAGCTGCTTGGAAGCCTGATGGTGTGTGAAGTTAGTGAGCCAAATGGAGTTGTTCTCCCACAAGAACCACTCGGCCAATCCTTCTTTAATATGCCCTTCACCAACATGCAGTGTTTCCTTGATTGAATTAGCTCTCACACCAATATTTGCGTCTAGAGCCTTTGCATTGAGGGCTATCTGAAAACGGCTGTGGCGCTGAAGTTGCCTGTGAATGTGGAGTTGGTGGCATGTGAAACCCGCATGTGGAGCATTCGTTTGTGTGGGATGCTCTACCAGGTTCATTCCTAGATAATGCACTCAAAGGGCACTAAGCATCGAGTGTGAAAACTGAGTTTCCTTGAGAGCTGCTTGGAAGCCTGATGGTGTGTGAAGTTAGTGAGCCAAATGGAGTTGTTCTCCCACAAAAAACCACTCGACTGATCCTTCTTCAATATGCCCTTCACCAACATGCAGTGTTTCCTTGATTGAATTAGCTCTCACACCAATATTTGCGTCTAGAGCCTTTGCATTGAGGGCTATCTGAAAATGGCTGTGGCGCTGAAGTTGCCTGAGAATGTGGAGTTGGTGGCATGTGAAACCCGCATGTGGAGCATTCGTTTGTGTGGGATGCTCTACCAGGTTCATTTTAGTCCTAGGCACTCAAAGGGCACCAAGCATAGAGTGTGAAAACTGAGTTTCCTTGAGAGCTGCTTGGAAGCCTGATGGTGTGTGAAGTTAGTGAGCCAAATGGAGTTGTTCTCCACAAAAAACCACTCGGCTGATCCTTCTTCAATATGCCCTTCACCAACATGCAGTGTTTCCTTGATTGAATTAGCTCTCACACCAATATTTGCGTCTAGAGCCTTTGCATTGAGGGCTATCTGAAAACGGCTGTGGCGCTGAAGTTGCCTGTGAATGTGGAGTTGGTGGCATGTGAAACCCGCATGTGGAGCATTCGTTTGTGTGGGATGCTCTACCAGGTTCATTTCAGTCCTAGGCACTCAAAGGGCACTAAGCATAGAGTGTGAAAACTGAGTTTCCTTGAGAGCTGCTTGGAAGCCTGATGGTGTGTGAAGTTAGTGAGCCAAATGGAGTTGTTCTCCCACAAGAACCACTTGGCTGATCCTTCTTCAATATGCCCTTCACCAACATGCAGTGTTTCCTTGATTGAATTAGCTCTCACACCAATATTTGCGTCTAGAGCCTTTGCATTGAGGGCTATCTGCAAACGGCTGTGGCGCTGAAATTGCCTGAGAATGTGGAGTTGGTGGCATGTGAAACCCGCATGTGGAGCATTCGTTTGTGTGGGATGCTCTACCAGGTTCATTTCAGTCCTAGGCACTCAAAGGGCACTAAGCATAGAGTTTGAAAACTAAGTTTCCTTGAGAGCTGCTTGGAAGCCTGATGGTGTGTGAAGTTAGTGAGCCAAATGGAGTTGTTCTCACACAAGAACCACTCGGCTGATCCTTCTTCAATATGCCCTTCACCAACATGCAGTGTTTCCTTGATTGAATTAGCTCTCACACCAATATTTGCGTCTAGAGCCTTTGCATTGAGGGCTATCTGAAAACGGCTGTGGCGCTGAAGTTGCCTGTGAATGTGGAGTTGGTGGCATGTGAAACCCGCATGTGGAGCATTCGTTTGTGTGGCATGCTCCACATGCGGTTCATTCCTAGATAATGCACTCAAAGGGCACTAAGCATAGAGTGTGAAAACTGAGTTTCCTTGAGAGCTGCTTGGAAGCCTGATGGTGTGTGAAGTTAGTGAGCCAAATGGAGTTGTTCTCCCACAAGAACCACTCGGCTGATCCTTCTTCAATATGCCCTTCACCAACATGCAGTGTTTCCTTGATTGAATTAGCTCTCACACCAATATTTGCGTCTAGAGCCTTTGCATTGAGGGCTATCTGAAAACGGCTGTGGCGCTGAAGTTGCCTGTGAATGTGGAGTTGGTGGCATGTGAAACCCGCATGTGGAGCATTCGTTTGTGTGGGATGCTCTACCAGGTTCTTTTCAGTCCTAGGCACTCAAAGGGCACTAAGCATAGAGTGTGAAAACTGAGTTTCCTTGAGAGCTGCTTGGAAGCCTGATGGTGTGTGAAGTTAGTGAGCCAAATGGAGTTGTTCTCACACAAGAACCACTCGGCTGATCCTTCTTCAATATGCCCTTCACCAACATGCAGTGTTTCCTTGATTGAATTAGCTCTCACACCAATATTTGCGTCTAGAGCCTTTGCATTGAGGGCTATCTGAAAACGGCTGTGGCGCTGAAGTTGCCTGTGAATGTGGAGTTGGTGGCATGTGAAACCCGCATGTGGAGCATTCGTTTGTGTGGGATGCTCTACCAGGTTCATTTCTGTCCTAGGCACTCAAAGGGCACTAAGCATAGAGTGTGAAAACTGAGTTTCCTTGAGAGCTGCTTGGAAGCCTGATGGTGTGTGAAGTTAGTGAGCCAAATGGAGTTGTTCTCCCACAAGAACCACTCGGCTGATCCTTCTTCAATATGCCCTTCACCAACATGCAGTGTTTCCTTGATTGAATTAGCTCTCATACCAATATTTGCGTCTAGAGCCTTTGCATTGAGGGCTATCTGAAAACGGCTGTGGCGCTGAAGTTGCCTGTGAATGTGGAGTTGGTGGCATGTGAAACCCGCATGTGGAGTATTCGTTTGTGTGGCATGCTCCACATGCGGTTCATTCCTAGATAATGCACTCAAAGGGCACTAAGCATAGAGTGTGAAAACTGAGTTTCCTTGAGAGCTGCTTGGAAGCCTGATGGTGTGTGAAGTTAGTGAGCCAAATGGAGTTGTTCTCCCACAAGAACCACTCGGCTGATCCTTCTTCAATATGCTCTTCACCAACATGCAGTGTTTCCTTGATTGAATTAGCTCTCACACCAATATTTGCGTCTAGAGCCTTTGCATTGAGGGCTATCTGAAAACGGCTGTGGCGCTGAAGTTGCCTGTGAATGTGGAGTTGGTGGCATGTGAAACCCGCATGTGGAGCATTCGTTTGTGTGGGATGCTCTACCAGGTTCATTCCTAGATAATGCACTCAAAGGGCACTAAGCATAGAGTGTGAAAACTGAGTTTCCTTGAGAGCTGCTTGGAAGCCTGATGGTGTGTGAAGTTAGTGAGCCAAATGGAGTTGTTCTCCACAAAAACCACTCGGCTGATCCTTCTTCAATATGCCCTTCACCAACATGCAGTGTTTCCTTGATTGAATTAGCTCTCATACCAATATTTGCGTCTAGAGCCTTTGCATTGAGGGCTATCTGAAAACGGCTGTGGCGCTGAAGTTGCCTGTCAATGTGGAGTTGGTGGCATGTGAAACCCGCATGTGGAGCATTCGTTTGTGTGGGATGCTCTACCAGGTTCATTTCAGTCCTAGGCACTCAAAGGGCACTAAGCATAGAGTGTGAAAACTGAGTTTCCTTGAGAGCTGCTTGGAAGCCTGATGGTGTGTGAAGTTAGTGAGCCAAATGGAGTTGTTCTCCCACAAGAACCA
Organism: Ochotona princeps; assembly: GCF_030435755.1. Taxonomy (NCBI): domain Eukaryota; kingdom Metazoa; phylum Chordata; class Mammalia; order Lagomorpha; family Ochotonidae; genus Ochotona; species Ochotona princeps. Next base: position 30,066 of record NW_026697459.1, on the reverse strand, counting down.
CTCGGCTGATCCTTCTTCAATATGCCCTTCACCAACATGCAGTGTTTCCTTGATTGAATTATCTCTCACACCAATATTTGCGTCTAGAGCCTTTGCATTGAGGGCTATCTGAAAACTGCTGTGGCGCTGAACTTGCCTGTGAATGTGGATTTGGTGGCATGTGAAACCCGCATGTGAAGCATTCGTTTGTGTGGGATGCTCTACCAGGTTCATTTCTGTACTAGGCACTCAAGGGGCACTAAGCATAGAGTGTGAAAACTGAGTTTCCTTGAGAGCTGCTTGGAAGCCTGATGGTGTGTGAAGTTAGTGAGCCAAATGGAGTTGTTCTCCCACAAGAACCACTCGGCTGATCCTTCTTCAATATGCCCTTCACCAACATGCAGTGTTTCCTTGATTGAATTAGCTCTCACACCAATATTTGCGTCTAGAGCCTTTGCATTGAGGGCTATCTGAAAACGGCTGTGGCGCTGAAGTTACCTGTGAATGTGGAGTTGGTGGCATGTGAAACCCGCATGTGGAGCATTCGTTTGTGTGGGATGCTCTACCAGGTTCATTCCTAGATAATGCACTCAAAGGGCACTAAGCATAGAGTGTGAAAACTGAGTTTCCTTGAGAGCTGCTTGGAAGCCTGATGGTGTGTGAAGTTAGTGAGCCAAATGGAGTTGTTCTCCCACAAAAACCACTCGGCTGATCCTTCTTCAATATGCCCTTCACCAACATGCAGTGTTTCCTTGATTGAATTAGCTCTCACACCAATATTTGCGTCTAGAGCCTTTGCATTGAGGGCTATCTGAAAACGGCTGTGGCGCTGAAGTTGCCTGAGAATGTGGAGTTGGTGGCATGTGAAACCCGCATGTGGAGCATTCGTTTGTGTGGGATGCTCTACCAGGTTCATTTCAGTCCTAGCCACTCAAAGGGCACTAAGCATAGAGTGTGAAAACTGAGTTTCCTTGAGAGCTGCTTGGAAGCCTGATGGTGTGTGAAGTTAGTGAGCCAAATGGAGTTGTTCTCCCACAAGAACCACTCGGCTGATCCTTCTTCAATATGCCCTTCACCAACATGCAGTGTTTCCTTGATTGAATTAGCTCTCACACCAATATTTGCATCTAGAGCCTTTGCATTGAGGGCTATCTGAAAACGGCTGTGGCGCTGAAGTTGCCTGTCAATGTGGAGTTGGTGGCATGTGAAACCCGTATGTGAAGCATTCGTTTGTGTGGGATGCTCTACCAGGTTCATTTCAGTCCTAGGCACTCAAAGGGCACTAAGCATAGAGTGTGAAAACTGAGTTTCCTTGAGAGCTGCTTGGAAGCCTGATGGTGTGTGAAGTTAGTGAGCCAAATGGAGTTGTTCTCCCACAAGAACCACTCGGCTGATCCTTCTTCAATATGCCCTTCACCAACATGCAGTGTTTCCTTGATTGAATTAGCTCTCACACCAATATTTGCGTCTAGAGCCTTTGCATTGAGGGCTATCTGAAAACGGCTGTGGCGCCAAAGTTGCCTGTGAATGTGGAGTTGGTGGCATGTGAAACCCGTATGTGAAGCATTCGTTTGTGTGGCATGCTCTCCAAGCTTCATTTCAGTCCTGGGCTCTCAAAGGGCACTAAGCATAGAGTGTGAAAACTGAGTTTCCTTGAGAGCTGCTTGGAAGCCTGATGGCGTGTGAAGTTAGTGAGCCAAATGGAGTTGTTCTCCCACAAGAACCACTCGGCTGATCCTTCTTCAATATGCCCTTCACCAACATGCAGTGTTTCCTTGATTGAATTAGCTCTCACACCAATATTTGCGTCTAGAGCCTTTGCATTGAGGGCTATCTGAAAACGGCTGTGGCGCTGAAGTTGCCTGTCAATGTGGAGTTGGTGGCATGTGAAACCCGCATGTGGAGCAGTCGTTTGTGTGGGATGCTCTACCAGGTTCATTTCAGTCCTAGCCATACAAAGGGCACTAAGCATAGAGTGTGAAAACTGAGTTTCCTTGAGAGCTGCTTGGAAGCCTGATGGTGTGTGAAGTTAGTGAGCCAAATGGAGTTGTTCTCCCACAAGAACCACTCGGCTGATCCTTCTTCAATATGCCCTTCACCAACATGCAGTGTTTCCTTGATTGAATTAGCTCTCACACCAATATTTGCGTCTAGAGCCTTTGCATTGAGGGCTATCTGAAAACGGCTGTGGCGCTGAAGTTGCCTGTGAATGTGGAGTTGGTGGCATGTGAAACCCGCATGTGCAGCATTCGTTTGTGTGGGATGTTCTACCAGGTTCATTCCTAGATAATGCACTCAAAGGGCACTAAGCATAGAGTGTGAAAACTGAGTTTCCTTGAGAGCTGCTTGGAAGCCTGATGGTGTGTGAAGTTAGTGAGCCAAATGGAGTTGTTCTCCCACAAGAACCACTCGGCTGATCCTTCTTCAATATGCCCTTCACCAACATGCAGTGTTTCCTTGATTGAATTAGCTCTCACACCAATATTTGCATCTAGAGCCTTTGCATTGAGGGCTATCTGAAAACGGCTGTGGCGCTGAAGTTGCCTGTCAATGTGGAGTTGGTGGCATGTGAAACCCGTATGTGAAGCATTCGTTTGTGTGGGATGCTCTACCAGGTTCATTTCAGTCCTAGGCACTCAAAGGGCACTAAGCATAGAGTGTGAAAACTGAGTTTCCTTGAGAGCTGCTTGGAAGCCTGATGGTGTGTGAAGTTAGTGAGCCAAATGGAGTTGTTCTCCCACAAGAACCACTCGGCTGATCCTTCTTCAATATGCCCTTCACCAACATGCAGTGTTTCCTTGATTGAATTAGCTCTCACACCAATATTTGCGTCTAGAGCCTTTGCATTGAGGGCTATCTGAAAACGGCTGTGGCGCCAAAGTTGCCTGTGAATGTGGAGTTGGTGGCATGTGAAACCCGTATGTGAAGCATTCGTTTGTGTGACATGCTCTCCAAGCTTCATTTCAGTCCTGGGCTCTCAAAGGGCACTAAGCATAGAGTGTGAAAACTGAGTTTCCTTGAGAGCTGCTTGGAAGCCTGATGGCGTGTGAAGTTAGTGAGCCAAATGGAGTTGTTCTCCCACAAGAACCACTCGGCTGATCCTTCTTCAATATGCCCTTCACCAACATGCAGTGTTTCCTTGATTGAATTAGCTCTCACACCAATATTTGCGTCTAGAGCCTTTGCATTGAGGGCTATCTGAAAACGGCTGTGGCGCTGAAGTTGCCTGTCAATGTGGAGTTGGTGGCATGTGAAACCCGCATGTGGAGCAGTCGTTTGTGTGGGATGCTCTACCAGGTTCATTTCAGTCCTAGCCATACAAAGGGCACTAAGCATAGAGTGTGAAAACTGAGTTTCCTTGAGAGCTGCTTGGAAGCCTGATGGTGTGTGAAGTTAGTGAGCCAAATGGAGTTGTTCTCCCACAAGAACCACTCGGCTGATCCTTCTTCAATATGCCCTTCACCAACATGCAGTGTTTCCTTGATTGAATTAGCTCTCACACCAATATTTGCGTCTAGAGCCTTTGCATTGAGGGCTATCTGAAAACGGCTGTGGCGCTGAAGTTGCCTGTGAATGTGGAGTTGGTGGCATGTGAAACCCGCATGTGCAGCATTCGTTTGTGTGGGATGTTCTACCAGGTTCATTCCTAGATAATGCACTCAAAGGGCACTAAGCATAGAGTGTGAAAACTGAGTTTCCTTGAGAGCTGCTTGGAAGCCTGATGGTGTGTGAAGTTAGTGAGCCAAATGGAGTTGTTCTCCCACAAGAACCACTCGGCTGATCCTTCTTCAATATGCCCTTCACCAACATGCAGTGTTTCCTTGATTGAATTAGCTCTCACACCAATATTTGCGTCTAGAGCGTTTGCATTGAGGGCTATCTGAAAACGGCTGTGGCGCTGAAGTTGCCTGTGAATGTGGAGTTGGTGGCATGTGAAACCCGTATGTGAAGCATTCGTTTGTGTGGGATGCTCTACCAGGTTCATTTCAGTACTAGGCACTCAAAGGGCACTAAGCATAGAGTGTGAAAACTGAGTTTCCTTGAGAGCTGCTTGGAAGCCTGATGGTGTGTGAAGTTAGTGAGCCAAATGGAGTTGTTCTCCCACAAGAACCACTCGGCTGATCCTTCTTCAATATGCCCTTCACCAACATGCAGTGTTTCCTTGATTGAATTAGCTCTCACACCAATATTTGCGTCTAGAGCCTTTGCATTGAGGGCTATCTGAAAATGGCTGTGGCGCTGAAGTTGCCTGTGAATGTGGAGTTGGTGGCATGTGAAACCCGCATGTGGAGCATTCGTTTGTGTGGGATGCTCTTCCAGGTTCATTCCTAGATAATGCACTCAAAGGGCACTAAGCATAGAGTGTGAAAACTGAGTTTCCTTGAGAGCTGCTTGGAAGCCTGATGGTGTGTGAAGTTAGTGAGCCAAATGGAGTTGTTTTCCCACAAAAAACCACTTGGCTGATCCTTCTTTAATATGCCCTTCACCAACATGCAGTGTTTCCTTGATTGAATTAGCTCTCACACCAATATTTGCGTCTAGAGCCTTTGCATTGAGGGCTATCTGAAAACGGCTGTGGCGCTGAAGTTGCCTGTGAATGTGGAGTTGGTGGCATGTGAAACCCGTATGTGAAGCATTCGTTTGTGTGGGATGCTCTACCAGGTTCATTTCAGTAGTAGGCACTCAAAGGGCACTAAGCATAGAGTGTGAAAACTGAGTTTCCTTGAGAGCTGCTTGGAAGCCTGATGGTGTGTGAAGTTAGTGAGCCAAATGGAGTTGTTCTCCCACAAGAACCACTCGGCTGATCCTTCTTCAATATGCCCTTCACCAACATGCAGTGTTTCCTTGATTGAATTAGCTCTCACACCAATATTTGCGTCTAGAGCCTTTGCATTGAGGGCTATCTGAAAATGGCTGTGGCGCTGAAGTTGCCTGTCAATGTGGAGTTGGTGGCATGTGAAACCCGCATGTGGAGCATTCGTTTGTGTGGGATGCTCTACCAGGTTCATTCCTAGATAATGCACTCAAAGGGCACTAAGCATAGAGTGTGAAAACTGAGTTTCCTTGAGAGCTGCTTGGAAGCCTGATGGTGTGTGAAGTTAGTGAGCCAAATGGAGTTGTTCTCCCACAAGAACCACTCGGCTGATCCTTCTTCAATATGCCCTTCACCAACATGCAGTGTTTCCTTGATTGAATTAGCTCTCACACCAATATTTGCGTCTAGAGCCTTTGCATTGAGGGCTATCTGAAAACGGCTGTGGCGCTGAAGTTGCCTGTGAATGTGGAGTTGGTGGCATGTGAAACCCGCATGTGGAGCATTCGTTTGTGTGGAATGCTCTACCAGGTTCATTCCTAGATAATGCACTCAAAGGGCACTAAGCATAGAGTGTGAAAACTGAGTTTCCCTGAGAGCTGCTTGGAAGCCTGATGGTGTGTGAAGTTAGTGAGCCAAATGGAGTTGTTCTCCCACAAGAATCACTCGGCTGATCCTTCTTCAATATGCCCTTCACCAACATGCAGTGTTTCCTTGATTGAATTAGCTCTCACACCCAATATTTGCGTCTAGAGCCTTTGCATTGAGGGCTATCTGAAAACGGCTGTGGCGCTGAAGTTGCCTGTGAATGTGGAGTTGGTGGCATGTGAAACCCGCATGTGGAGCATTCGTTTGTATGGGATGCTCTACCAGGTTCATTCCTAGATAATGCACTCAAAGGGCACTAAGCATAGAGTGTGAAAACTGAGTTTCCTTGAGAGCTGCTTGGATGCCTGATGGTGTGTGAAGTTAGTGAGCCAAATGGAGTTGTTCTCCCACAAGAACCACTCGGCTGATCCTTCTTCAATATGCCCTTCACCAACATGCAGTGTTTCCTTGATTGAATTAGCTCTCACACCAATATTTGCGTCTAGAGCCTTTGCATTGAGGGCTATCTGAAAACTGCTGTGGCGCTGAAGTTGCCTGTGAATGTGGAGTTGGTGGCATGTGAAACCCGCATGTGGAGCATTCGTTTGTGTGGGATGCTCTACCAGGTTCATTCCTAGATAATGCACTCAAAGGGCACTAAGCATAGAGTGTGAAAACTGAGTTTCCTTGAGAGCTGCTTGGATGCCTGATGGTGTGTGAAGTTAGTGAGCCAAATGGAGTTGTTCTCACACAAGAACCACTCGGCTGATCCTTCTTCAATATGCCCTTCACCAACATGCAGTGTTTCCTTGATTGAATTAGCTCTCACACCAATATTTGCGTCTAGAGCGTTTGCATTGAGGGCTATCTGAAAACGGCTGTGGCGCTGAAGTTGCCTGTGAATGTGGAGTTGGTGGCATGTGAAACCCGCATGTGGAGCATTCTTTCGTGTGGGATGCTCTACCAGGTTCATTCCTAGATAATGCACTCAAAGGGCACTAAGCATCGAGTGTGAAAACTGAGTTTCCTTGAGAGCTGCTTGGAAGCCTGATGGTGTGTGAAGTTAGTGAGCCAAATGGAGTTGTTCTCCCACAAGAACCACTCGGCTGATCCTTCTTCAATATGCCCTTCACCAACATGCAGTGTTTCCTTGATTGAATTAGCTCTCACACCAATATTTGCGTCCAGAGCCTTTGCATTGAGGGCTATCTGAAAACGGCTGTGGCGCTGAAGTTGCCTGTGAATGTGGAGTTGGTAGCATGTGAAACCCGCATGTGGAGCATTCGTTTGTGTGGGATGCTCTACCAGGTTCATTCCTAGATAATGCACTCAAAGGGCACTAAGCATAGAGTGTGAAAACTGAGTTTCCTTGAGAGCTGCTTGGATGCCTGATGGTGTGTGAAGTTAGTGAGCCAAATGGAGTTGTTCTCCCACAAGAACCACTCGGCTGATCCTTCTTCAATATGCCCTTCACCAACATGCAGTGTTTCCTTGATTGAATTAGCTCTCACACCAATATTTGCGTCTAGAGCCTTTGCATTGAGGGCTATCTGAAAACGGCTGTGGCGCTGAAGTTGCCTGTGAATGTGGAGTTGGTGGCATGTGAAACCCGCATGTGGAGCATTCGTTTGTGTGGGATGCTCTACCAGGTTCATTCCTAGATAATGCACTCAAAGGGCACTAAGCATAGAGTGTGAAAACTGAGTTTCCTTGAGAGCTGCTTGGATGCCTGATGGTGTGTGAAGTTAGTGAGCCAAATGGAGTTGTTCTCACACAAGAACCACTCGGCTGATCCTTCTTCAATATGCCCTTCACCAACATGCAGTGTTTCCTTGATTGAATTAGCTCTCACACCAATATTTGCGTCTAGAGCGTTTGCATTGAGGGCTATCTGAAAACGGCTGTGGCGCTGAAGTTGCCTGTGAATGTGGAGTTGGTGGCATGTGAAACCCGCATGTGGAGCATTCTTTCGTGTGGGATGCTCTACCAGGTTCATTCCTAGATAATGCACTCAAAGGGCACTAAGCATAGAGTGTGAAAACTGAGTTTCCTTGAGAGCTGCTTGGAAGCCTGATGGTGTGTGAAGTTAGTGAGCCAAATGGAGTTGTTCTCCCACAAGAACCACTCGGCTGATCCTTCTTCAATATGCCCTTCACCAACATGCAGTGTTTCCTTGATTGAATTAGCTCTCACACCAATATTTGCGTCTAGAGCCTTTGCATTGAGGGCTATCTGAAAACGGCTGTGGCGCTGAAGTTGCCTGTGAATGTGGAGTTGGTAGCATGTGAAACCCGCATGTGGAGCATTCGTTTGTGTGGGATGCTCTACCAGGTTCATTCCTAGATAATGCACTCAAAGGGCACTAAGCATAGAGTGTGAAAACTGAGTTTCCTTGAGAGCTGCTTGGATGCCTGATGGTGTGTGAAGTTAGTGAGCCAAATGGAGTTGTTCTCCCACAAGAACCACTCGGCTGATCCTTCTTCAATATGCCCTTCACCAACATGCAGTGTTTCCTTGATTGAATTAGCTCTCACACCAATATTTGCGTCCAGAGCCTTTGCATTGAGGGCTATCTGAAAACGGCTGTGGCGCTGAAGTTGCCTGTGAATGTGGAGTTGGTGGCATGTGAAACCCGCATGTGGAGCATTCGTTTGTGTGGGATGCTCTACCAGGTTCATTCCTAGATAATGCACTCAAAGGGCACTAAGCATAGAGTGTGAAAACTGAGTCTCCTTGAGAGCTGCTTGGAAGCCTGATGGTGTGTGAAGTTAGTGAGCCAAATGGAGTTGTTCTCCCACAAGAACCACTCGGCTGATCCTTCTTCAATATGCCCTTCACCAACATGCAGTGTTTCCTTGATTGAATTAGCTCTCACACCAATATTTGTGTCTAGAGCCTTTGCATTGAGGGCTATCTGAAAACGGCTGTGGCGCTGAAGTTGCCTGTGAATGTGGAGTTGGTGGCATGTGAAACCCACATGTGGAGCATTCGTTTGTGTGGGATGCTCTACCAGGTTCATTCCTAGATAATGCACTCAAAGGGCACTAAGCGTAGAGTGTGAAAACTGAGTTTCCTTGAGAGCTGCTTGGAAGCCTGATGGTGTGTGAAGTTAGTGAGCCAAATGGAGTTGTTCTCCCACAAGAACCACTCGGCTGATCCTTCTTCAATATGCCCTTCACCAACATGCAGTGTTTCCTTGATTGAATTAGCTCTCACACCAATATTTGCGTCTAGAGCCTTTGCATTGAGGGCTATCTGAAAATGGCCATGGCGCTGAAGTTGCCTGTGAATGTGGAGTTGGTGGCATGTGAAACACGAATGTGGAGCATTCGTTTGTGTGGGATGCTCTACCAGGTTCATTCCTAGATAATGCACTCAAAGGGCACTAAGCATAGAGTGTGAAAACTGAGTTTCCTTGAGAGCTGCTTGGAAGCCTGATGGTGTGTGAAGTTAGTGAGCCAAATGGAGTTGTTCTCAAACAAGAACCACTCGGCTGATCCTTCTTCAATATGCCCTTCACCAATATGCAGTGTTTCCTTGATTGAATTAGCTCTCACACCAATATTTGTGTCTAGAGCCTTTGCATTGAGGGCTATCTGAAAACGGCTGTGGCGCTGAAGTTGCCTGTGAATGTGGAGTTGGTGGCATGTGAAACCCGCATGTGGAGCATTCGTTTGTGTGGGATGCTCTACCAGGTTCATTTCAGTCCTAGCCACACATAGGGCACTAAGCATAGAGTGTGAAAACTGAGTTTCCTTGAGAGCTGCTTGGAAGCCTGATGGTGTGTGAAGTTAGTGAGCCAAATGGAGTTGTTCTCCCACAAGAACCACTCGGCTGATCCTTCTTCAATATGCCCTTCACCAACATGCAGTGTTTCCTTGATTGAATTAGCTCTCACACCAATATTTGCGTCTAGAGCCTTTGCATTGAGGGCTATCTGAAAACGGCTGTGGCGCTGAAGTTGCCTGTGAATGTGGAGTTGGTAGCATGTGAAACCCGCATGTGGAGCATTCGTTTGTGTGGGATGCTCTACCAGGTTCATTCCTAGATAATGCACTCAAAGGGCACTAAGCATAGAGTGTGAAAACTGAGTTTCCTTGAGAGCTGCTTGGATGCCTGATGGTGTGTGAAGTTAGTGAGCCAAATGGAGTTGTTCTCCCACAAGAACCACTCGGCTGATCCTTCTTCAATATGCCCTTCACCAACATGCAGTGTTTCCTTGATTGAATTAGCTCTCACACCAATATTTGCGTCTATAGCCTTTGCATTGAGGGCTATCTGAAAACGGCTGTGGCGCTGAAGTTGCCTGTGAATGTGGAGTTGGTGGCATGTGAAACCCGCATGTGGAGCATTCGTTTGTGTGGGATGCTCTACCAGGTTCATTCCTAGATAATGCACTCAAAGGGCACTAAGCATAGAGTGTGAAAACTGAGTCTCCTTGAGAGCTGCTTGGATGCCTGATGGTGTGTGAAGTTAGTGAGCCAAATGGAGTTGTTCTCCCACAAGAACCACTCGGCTGATCCTTCTTCAATATGCCCTTCACCAACATGCAGTGTTTCCTTGATTGAATTAGCTCTCACACCAATATTTGTGTCTAGAGCCTTTGCATTGAGGGCTATCTGAAAACGGCTGTGGCGCTGAAGTTGCCTGTGAATGTGGAGTTGGTGGCATGTGAAACCCACATGTGGAGCATTCGTTTGTGTGGGATGCTCTACCAGGTTCATTCCTAGATAATGCACTCAAAGGGCACTAAGCGTAGAGTGTGAAAACTGAGTTTCCTTGAGAGCTGCTTGGAAGCCTGATGGTGTGTGAAGTTAGTGAGCCAAATGGAGTTGTTCTCCCACAAGAACCACTCGCTGATCCTTCTTCAATATGCCCTTCACCAACATGCAGTGTTTCCTTGATTGAATTAGCTCTCACACCAATATTTGCGTCTAGAGCCTTTGCATTGAGGGCTATCTGAAAATGGCCATGGCGCTGAAGTTGCCTGTGAATGTGGAGTTGGTGGCATGTGAAACACGAATGTGGAGCATTCGTTTGTGTGGGATGCTCTACCAGGTTCATTCCTAGATAATGCACTCAAAGGGCACTAAGCATAGAGTGTGAAAACTGAGTTTCCTTGAGAGCTGCTTGGAAGCCTGATGGTGTGTGAAGTTAGTGAGCCAAATGGAGTTGTTCTCAAACAAGAACCACTCGGCTGATCCTTCTTCAATATGCCCTTCACCAATATGCAGTGTTTCCTTGATTGAATTAGCTCTCACACCAATATTTGCGTCTAGAGCCTTTGCATTGAGGGCTATCTGAAAACGGCTGTGGCGCTGAAGTTGCCTGTGAATGTGGAGTTGGTGGCATGTGAAACCCGCATGTGGAGCATTCGTTTGTGTGGGATGCTCTACCAGGTTCATTTCAGTCCTAGCCACACATAGGGCACTAAGCATAGAGTGTGAAAACTGAGTTTCCTTGAGAGCTGCTTGGAAGCCTGATGGTGTGTGAAGTTAGTGACCCAAATGGAGTTGTTCTCCCACAAGAACCACTCGGCTGATCCTTCTTCAATATGCCCTTCACCAACATGCAGTGTTTCCTTGATTGAATTAGCTCTCACACCAATATTTGCGTCTAGAGCCTTTGCATTGAGGGCTATCTGAAAAGGGCTGTGGCGCTGAAGTTGCCTGTGAATGTGGAGTTGGTGGGATGTGAAACCCGCATGTGGAGCATTCGTTTGTGTGGGATGCTCTTCCAGGTTCATTCCTAGATAATGCACTCAAAGGGCACTAAGCATAGAGTGTGAAAACTGAGTTTCCTTGAGAGCTGCTTGGAAGCCTGATGGTGTGTGAAGTTAGTGAGCAAAATGGAGTTGTTCTCCCACAAGAACCACTCGGCTGATCCTTCTTCAATATGCCCTTCACCAACATGCAGTGTTTCCTTGATTGAATTATCTCTCACACCAATATTTGCGTCTAGAGCCTTTGCATTGAGGGCTATCTGAAAACGGCTGTGGCGCTGAAGTTGCCTGTGAATGTGGAGTTGCTGGCATGTGAAACACGAATGTGGAGCATTCGTTTGTGTGGCATGCTCCACATGCGGTTCATTCCTAGATAATGCACTCAAAGGGCACTAAGCATAGAGTGTGAAAACTGAGTTTCCTTGAGAGCTGCTTGGAAGCCTGATGGTGTGTGAAGTTAGTGAGCCAAATGGAGTTGTTCTCCCACAAGAACCACTCGGCTGATCCTTCTTCAATATGCCCTTCACCAATATGCAGTGTTTCCTTGATTGAATAGCTCTCACACCAATATTTGCGTCTAGAGCCTTTGCATTGAGGGCTATCTGAAAACGGCTGTGGTGCTGAAGTTGCCTGTGAATGTGGAGTTGGTGGCATGTGAAACCCGCATGTGGAGCATTCGTTTGTGTGGGATGTTCTACCAGGTTCATTCCTAGATAATGCACTCAAAGGGCACTAAGCATAGAGTGTGAAAACTGAGTTTCCTTGAGAGCTGCTTGGAAGCCTGATGGTGTGTGAAGTTAGTGAGCCAAATGAAGTTGTTCTCCCACAAGAACCACTCGGCTGATCCTTCTTCAATATGCCCTTCACCAACATGCAGTGTTTCCTTGATTGAATTAGCTCTCACACCAATATTTGCGTCTAGAGCCTTTGCATTGAGGGCTATCTGAAAACGGCTGTGGCGCTGAAGTTGCCTGTGAATGTGGAGTTGCTGGCATGTGAAACCCGCATGTGGAGCATTCGTTTGTGTGGAATGCTCTACCAGGTTCATTCCTAGATAATGCACTCAAAGGGCACTAAGCATAGAGTGTGAAAACTGAGTCTCCCTGAGAGCTGCTTGGAAGCCTGATGGTGTGTGAAGTTAGTGAGCCAAATGGAGTTGTTCTCACACAAGAACCACTCGGCTGATCCTTCTTCAATATGCCCTTCACCAACATGCAGTGTTTCCTTGATTGAATTAGCTCTCACACCAATATTTGCGTCTAGAGCCTTTGCATTGAGGGCTATCTGAAAACGGCTGTGGCGCTGAAGTTGCCTGTCAATGTGGAGTTGGTGGCATGTGAAACACGAATGTGGAGCATTCGTTTGTGTGGGATGCTCTACCAGGTTCATTCCTAGATAATGCACTCAAAGGGCACTAAGCATAGAGTGTGAAAACTGAGTTTCCTTGAGAGCTGCTTGGAAGCCTGATGGTGTGTGAAGTTAGTGAGCCAAATGGAGTTGTTCTCCCACAAGAACCACTCGGCTGATCCTTCTTCAATATGCCCTTCACCAATATGCAGTGTTTCCTTGATTGAATTAGCTCTCACACCAATATTTGCGTCTAGAGCCTTTGCATTGAGGGCTATCTGAAAACGGCTGTGGCGCTGAAGTTGCCTGTGAATGTGGAGTTGGTGGCATGTGAAACCCGCATGTGGAGCATTCGTTTGTGTGGGATGTTCTACCAGGTTCATTGCTAGATAATGCACTCAAAGGGCACTAAGCATCGAGTGTGAAAACTGAGTTTCCTTGAGAGCTGCTTGGAAGCCTGATGGTGTGTGAAGTTAGTGAGCCAAATGGAGTTGTTCTCCCACAAGAACCACTCGGCTGATCCTTCTTCAATATGCCCTTCACCAACATGCAGTGTTTCCTTGATTGAATTAGCTCTCACACCAATATTTGCGTCTAGAGCCTTTGCATTGAGGGCTATCTGAAAACGGCTGTGGCGCTGAAGTTGCCTGTGAATGTGGAGTTGGTGGCATGTGAAACCCGCATGTGGAGCATTCGTTTGTGTGGAATGCTCTACCAGGTTCATTCCTAGATAATGCACTCAAAGGGCACTAAGCATAGAGTGTGAAAACTGAGTCTCCCTGAGAGCTGCTTGGAAGCCTGATGGTGTGTGAAGTTAGTGAGCCAAATGGAGTTGTTCTCACACAAGAACCACTCGGCTGATCCTTCTTCAATATGCCCTTCACCAACATGCAGTGTTTCCTTGATTGAATTAGCTCTCACACCAATATTTGCGTCTAGAGCCTTTGCATTGAGGGCTATCTGAAAACGGCTGTGGCGCTGAAGTTGCCTGTCAATGTGGAGTTGTGGCATGTGAAACACGAATGTGGAGCATTCGTTTGTGTGGGATGCTCTACCAGGTTCATTCCTAGATAATGCACTCAAAGGGCACTAAGCATAGAGTGTGAAAACTGAGTTTCCTTGAGAGCTGCTTGGAAGCCTGATGGTGTGTGAAGTTAGTGAGCCAAATGGAGTTGTTCTCACACAAGAACCACTCGGCTGATCCTTCTTCAATATGCCCTTCACCAACATGCAGTGTTTCCTTGATTGAATTAGCTCTCACACCAATATTTGTGTCTAGAGCCTTTGCATTGAGGGCTATCTGAAAACGGCTGTGGCGCTGAAGTTGCCTGTGAATGTGGAGTTGGTGGCATGTGAAACCCACATGTGGAGCATTCGTTTGTGTGGGATGCTCTACCAGGTTCATTCCTAGATAATGCACTCAAAGGGCACTAAGCGTAGAGTGTGAAAACTGAGTTTCCTTGAGAGCTGCTTGGAAGCCTGATGGTGTGTGAAGTTAGTGAGCCAATGGAGTTGTTCTCCCACAAGAACCACTCGGCTGATCCTTCTTCAATATGCCCTTCACCAACATGCAGTGTTTCCTTGATTGAATTAGCTCTCACACCAATATTTGCGTCTAGAGCCTTTGCATTGAGGGCTATCTGAAAAGGGCTGTGACGCTGAAGTTGCCTGTGAATGTGGAGTTGGTGGGATGTGAAACCCGCATGTGGAGCATTCGTTTGTGTGGGATGCTCTTCCAGGTTCATTCCTAGATAATGCACTCAAAGGGCACTAAGCATAGAGTGTGAAAACTGAGTTTCCTTGAGAGCTGCTTGGAAGCCTGATGGTGTGTGAAGTTAGTGAGCAAAATGGAGTTGTTCTCCCACAAGAACCACTCGGCTGATCCTTCTTCAATATGCCCTTCACCAACATGCAGTGTTTCCTTGATTGAATTATCTCTCACACCAATATTTGCGTCTAGAGCCTTTGCATTGAGGGCTATCTGAAAACGGCTGTGGCGCTGAAGTTGCCTGTGAATGTGGAGTTGCTGGCATGTGAAACCCGCATGTGGAGCATTCGTTTGTGTGGCATGCTCCACATGCGGTTCATTCCTAGATAATGCACTCAAAGGGCACTAAGCATAGAGTGTGAAAACTGAGTTTCCTTGAGAGCTGCTTGGAAGCCTGATGGTGTGTGAAGTTAGTGAGCCAAATGGAGTTGTTCTCCCACAAGAACCACTCGGCTGATCCTTCTTCAATATGCCCTTCACCAATATGCAGTGTTTCCTTGATTGAATTAGCTCTCACACCAATATTTGCGTCTAGAGCCTTTGCATTGAGGGCTATCTGAAAACGGCTGTGGTGCTGAAGTTGCCTGTGAATGTGGAGTTGGTGGCATGTGAAACCCGCATGTGGAGCATTCGTTTGTGTGGGATGTTCTACCAGGTTCATTCCTAGATAATGCACTCAAAGGGCACTAAGCATAGAGTGTGAAAACTGAGTTTCCTTGAGAGCTGCTTGGAAGCCTGATGGTGTGTGAAGTTAGTGAGCCAAATGGAGTTGTTCTCCCACAAGAACCACTCGGCTGATCCTTCTTCAATATGCCCTTCACCAACATGCAGTGTTTCCTTGATTGAATTAGCTCTCACACCAATATTTGCGTCTAGAGCCTTTGCATTGAGGGCTATCTGAAAACGGCTGTGGCGCTGAAGTTGCCTGTGAATGTGGAGTTGCTGGCATGTGAAACCCGCATGTGGAGCATTCGTTTGTGTGGAATGCTCTACCAGGTTCATTCCTAGATAATGCACTCAAAGGGCACTAAGCATAGAGTGTGAAAACTGAGTCTCCCTGAGAGCTGCTTGGAAGCCTGATGGTGTGTGAAGTTAGTGAGCCAAATGGAGTTGTTCTCACACAAGAACCACTCGGCTGATCCTTCTTCAATATGCCCTTCACCAACATGCAGTGTTTCCTTGATTGAATTAGCTCTCACACCAATATTTGCGTCTAGAGCCTTTGCATTGAGGGCTATCTGAAAACGGCTGTGGCGCTGAAGTTGCCTGTCAATGTGGAGTTGGTGGCATGTGAAACACGAATGTGGAGCATTCGTTTGTGTGGGATGCTCTACCAGGTTCATTCCTAGATAATGCACTCAAAGGGCACTAAGCATAGAGTGTGAAAACTGAGTTTCCTTGAGAGCTGCTTGGAAGCCTGATGGTGTGTGAAGTTAGTGAGCCAAATGAGTTGTTCTCCCACAAGAACCACTCGGCTGATCCTTCTTCAATATGCCCTTCACCAATATGCAGTGTTTCCTTGATTGAATTAGCTCTCACACCAATATTTGCGTCTAGAGCCTTTGCATTGAGGGCTATCTGAAAACGGCTGTGGCGCTGAAGTTGCCTGTGAATGTGGAGTTGGTGGCATGTGAAACCCGCATGTGGAGCATTCGTTTGTGTGGGATGTTCTACCAGGTTCATTGCTAGATAATGCACTCAAAGGGCACTAAGCATAGAGTGTGAAAACTGAGTTTCCTTGAGAGCTGCTTGGAAGCCTGATGGTGTGTGAAGTTAGTGAGCCAAATGGAGTTGTTCTCCCACAAGAACCACTCGGCTGATCCTTCTTCAATATGCCCTTCACCAACATGCAGTGTTTCCTTGATTGAATTAGCTCTCACACCAATATTTGCGTCTAGAGCCTTTGCATTGAGGGCTATCTGAAAACGGCTGTGGCGCTGAAGTTGCCTGTGAATGTGGAGTTGGTGGCATGTGAAACCCGCATGTGGAGCATTCGTTTGTGTGGAATGCTCTACCAGGTTCATTCCTAGATAATGCACTCAAAGGGCACTAAGCATAGAGTGTGAAAACTGAGTCTCCCTGAGAGCTGCTTGGAAGCCTGATGGTGTGTGAAGTTAGTGAGCCAAATGGAGTTGTTCTCACACAAGAACCACTCGGCTGATCCTTCTTCAATATGCCCTTCACCAACATGCAGTGTTTCCTTGATTGAATTAGCTCTCACACCAATATTTGCGTCTAGAGCCTTTGCATTGAGGGCTATCTGAAAACGGCTGTGGCGCTGAAGTTGCCTGTCAATGTGGAGTTGGTGGCATGTGAAACACGAATGTGGAGCATTCGTTTGTGTGGGATGCTCTACCAGGTTCATTCCTAGATAATGCACTCAAAGGGCACTAAGCATAGAGTGTGAAAACTGAGTTTCCTTGAGAGCTGCTTGGAAGCCTGATGGTGTGTGAAGTTAGTGAGCCAAATGGAGTTGTTCTCACACAAGAACCACTCGGCTGATCCTTCTTCAATATGCCCTTCACCAACATGCAGTGTTTCCTTGATTGAATTAGCTCTCACACCAATATTTGCGTCTAGAGCCTTTGCATTGAGGGCTATCTGAAAACGGCTGTGGCGCTGAAGTTGCCTGTGAATGTGGAGTTGGTGGCATGTGAAACACGAATGTGGAGCATTCGTTTGTGTGGGATGCTCTACCAGGTTCATTCCTAGATAATGCACTCAAAGGGCACTAAGCATAGAGTGTGAAAACTGAGTTTCCTTGAGAGCTGCTTGGAAGCCTGATGGTGTGTGAAGTTAGTGAGCCAAATGGAGTTGTTCTCCCACAAGAACCACTCGGCTGATCCTTCTTCAATATGCCCTTCACCAATATGCAGTGTTTCCTTGATTGAATTAGCTCTCACACCAATATTTGCGTCTAGAGCCTTTGCATTGAGGGCTATCTGAAAACGGCTGTGGCGCTGAAGTTGCCTGTGAATGTGGAGTTGGTGGCATGTGAAACCCGCATGTGGAGCATTCGTTTGTGTGGGATGCTCTACCAGGTTCATTCCTAGATAATGCACTCAAAGGGCACTAAGCATAGAGTGTGAAAACTGAGTTTCCTTGAGAGCTGCTTGGAAGCCTGATGGTGTGTGAAGTTAGTGAGCCAAATGGAGTTGTTCTCCCACAAGAACCACTCGGCTGATCCTTCTTCAATATGCCCTTCACCAACATGCAGTGTTTCCTTGATTGAATTAGCTCTCACACCAATATTTGCGTCTAGAGCCTTTGCATTGAGGGCTATCTGAAAACGGCTGTGGCGCTGAAGTTGCCTGTGAATGTGGAGTTGGTAGCATGTGAAACCCGCATGTGGAGCATTCGTTTGTGTGGGATGCTCTACCAGGTTCATTCCTAGATAATGCACTCAAAGGGCACTAAGCATAGAGTGTGAAAACTGAGTTTCCTTGAGAGCTGCTTGGATGCCTGATGGTGTGTGAAGTTAGTGAGCCAAATGGAGTTGTTCTCCCACAAGAACCACTCGGCTGATCCTTCTTCAATATGCCCTTCACCAACATGCAGTGTTTCCTTGATTGAATTAGCTCTCACACCAATATTTGCGTCTAGAGCCTTTGCATTGAGGGCTATCTGAAAACGGCTGTGGCGCTGAAGTTGCCTGTGAATGTGGAGTTGGTGGCATGTGAAACCCGCATGTGGAGCATTCGTTTGTGTGGGATGCTCTACCAGGTTCATTCCTAGATAATGCACTCAAAGGGCACTAAGCGTAGAGTGTGAAAACTGAGTTTCCTTGAGAGCTGCTTGGAAGCCTGATGGTGTGTGAAGTTAGTGAGCCAAATGGAGTTGTTCTCCCACAAGAACCACTCGGCTGATCCTTCTTCAATATGCCCTTCACCAACATGCAGTGTTTCCTTGATTGAATTAGCTCTCACACCAATATTTGCGTCTAGAGCCTTTGCATTGAGGGCTATCTGAAAATGGCCATGGCGCTGAAGTTGCCTGTGAATGTGGAGTTGGTGGCATGTGAAACACGAATGTGGAGCATTCGTTTGTGTGGGATGCTCTACCAGGTTCATTCCTAGATAATGCACTCAAAGGGCACTAAGCATAGAGTGTGAAAACTGAGTTTCCTTGAGAGCTGCTTGGAAGCCTGATGGTGTGTGAAGTTAGTGAGCCAAATGGAGTTGTTCTCAAACAAGAACCACTCGGCTGATCCTTCTTCAATATGCCCTTCACCAACATGCAGTGTTTCCTTGATTGAATTAGCTCTCACACCAATATTTGCGTCTAGAGCCTTTGCATTGAGGGCTATCTGAAAACGGCTGTGGCACTGAAGTTGCCTGTGAATGTGGAGTTGGTGGCATGTGAAACCCGCATGTGGAGCATTCGTTTGTGTGGGATGCTCTACCAGGTTCATTCCTAGATAATGCACTCAAAGGGCACTAAGCATAGAGTGTGAAAACTGAGTTTCCTTGAGAGCTGCTTGGATGCCTGATGGTGTGTGAAGTTAGTGAGCCAAATGGAGTTGTTCTCCCACAAGAACCACTCGGCTGATCCTTCTTCAATATGCCCTTCACCAACATGCAGTGTTTCCTTGATTGAATTAGCTCTCACACCAATATTTGCGTCTAGAGCCTTTGCATTGAGGGCTATCTGAAAACGGCTGTGGCGCTGAAGTTGCCTGTGAATGTGGAGTTGGTAGCATGTGAAACCCGCATGTGGAGCATTCGTTTGTGTGGGATGCTCTACCAGGTTCATTCCTAGATAATGCACTCAAAGGGCACTAAGCATAGAGTGTGAAAACTGAGTTTCCTTGAGAGCTGCTTGGATGCCTGATGGTGTGTGAAGTTAGTGAGCCAAATGGAGTTGTTCTCCCACAAGAACCACTCGGCTGATCCTTCTTCAATATGCCCTTCACCAACATGCAGTGTTTCCTTGATTGAATTAGCTCTCACACCAATATTTGCGTCCAGAGCCTCTGCATTGAGGGCTATCTGAAAACGGCTGTGGCGCTGAAGTTGCCTGTGAATGTGGAGTTGGTGGCATGTGAAACCCGCATGTGGAGCATTCGTTTGTGTGGGATGCTCTACCAGGTTCATTCCTAGATAATGCACTCAAAGGGCACTAAGCATAGAGTGTGAAAACTGAGTCTCCTTGAGAGCTGCTTGGAAGCCTGATGGTGTGTGAAGTTAGTGAGCCAAATGGAGTTGTTCTCCCACAAGAACCACTCGGCTGATCCTTCTTCAATATGCCCTTCACCAACATGCAGTGTTTCCTTGATTGAATTAGCTCTCACACCAATATTTGCGTCTAGAGCCTTTGCATTGAGGGCTATCTGAAAACGGCTGTGGCGCTGAAGTTGCCTGTGAATGTGGAGTTGGTGGCATGTGAAACCCACATGTGGAGCATTCGTTTGTGTGGGATGCTCTACCAGGTTCATTCCTAGATAATGCACTCAAAGGGCACTAAGCGTAGAGTGTGAAAACTGAGTTTCCTTGAGAGCTGCTTGGAAGCCTGATGGTGTGTGAAGTTAGTGAGCCAAATGGAGTTGTTCTCCCACAAGAACCACTCGGCTGATCCTTCTTCAATATGCCCTTCACCAACATGGCAGTGTTTCCTTGATTGAATTAGCTCTCACACCAATATTTGCGTCTAGAGCCTTTGCATTGAGGGCTATCTGAAAATAGCCATGGCGCTGAAGTTGCCTGTGAATGTCGAGTTGGTGGCATGTGAAACCCGCATGTGGAGCATTCGTTTGTGTGGAATGCTCTACCAGGTTCATTCCTAGATAATGCACTCAAAGGGCACTAAGCATCGAGTGTGAAAAATGAGTCTCCCTGAGAGCTGCTTGGAAGCCTGATGGTGTGTGAAGTTAGTGAGCCAAATGGAGTTGTTCTCCCACAAGAACCACTCGGCTGATCCTTCTTCAATATGCCCTTCACCAACATGCAGTGTTTCCTTGATTGAATTAGCTCTCACACCAATATTTGCGTCTAGAGCCTTTGCATTGAGGGCTATCTGAAAACGGCTGTGGCGCTGAAGTTGCCTGTGAATGTGGAGTTGGTGGCATGTGAAACACGAATGTGGAGCATTCTTTTGTGTGGGATGCTCTACCAGGTTCATTCCTAGATAATGCACTCAAAGGGCACTAAGCATAGAGTGTGAAAACTGAGTTTCCTTGAGAGCTGCTTGGAAGCCTGATGGTGTATGAAGTTAGTGAGCCAAATGGAGTTGTTCTCCCACAAGAACCACTCGGCTGATCCTTCTTCAATATGCCCTTCACCAACATGCAGTGTTTCCTTGATTGAATTAGCTCTCACACCAATATTTGCGTCTAGAGCCTTTGCATTGAGGGCTATCTGAAAACGGCTGTGGCGCTGAAGTTGCCTGTGAATGTGGAGTTGGTAGCATGTGAAACCCGCATGTGGAGCATTCGTTTGTGTGGGATGCTCTACCAGGTTCATTCCTAGATAATGCACTCAAAGGGCACTAAGCATAGAGTGTGAAAACTGAGTTTCCTTGAGAGCTGCTTGGATGCCTGATGGTGTGTGAAGTTAGTGAGCCAAATGGAGTTGTTCTCCCACAAGAACCACTCGGCTGATCCTTCTTCAATATGCCCTTCACCAACATGCAGTGTTTCCTTGATTGAATTAGCTCTCACACCAATATTTGCGTCTAGAGCCTTTGCATTGAGGGCTATCTGAAAACGGCTGTGGCGCTGAAGTTGCCTGTGAATGTGGAGTTGGTGGCATGTGAAACCCACATGTGGAGCATTTGTTTGTGTGGGATGCTCTACCAGGTTCATTCCTAGATAATGCACTCAAAGGGCACTAAGCATAGAGTGTGAAAACTGAGTCTCCTTGAGAGCTGCTTGGAAGCCTGATGGTGTGTGAAGTTAGGGAGCCAAATGGAGTTGTTCTCCCACAAGAACCACTCGGCTGATCCTTCTTCAATATGCCCTTCACCAACATGCAGTGTTTCCTTGATTGAATTAGCTCTCACACCAATATTTGCGTCTAGAGCCTTTGCATTGAGGGCTATCTGAAAACGGCTGTGGCGCTGAAGTTGCCTGTGAATGTGGAGTTGGTGGCATGTGAAACCCACATGTGGAGCATTCGTTTGTGTGGGATGCTCTACCAGGTTCATTCCTAGATAATGCACTCAAAGGGCACTAAGCATAGAGTGTGAAAACTGAGTTTCCTTGAGAGCTGCTTGGAAGCCTGATGGTGTGTGAAGTTAGTGAGCCAAATGGAGTTGTTCTCCCACAAGAACCACTCGGCTGATCCTTCTTCAATATGCCCTTCACCAACATGCAGTGTTTCCTTGATTGAATTAGCTCTCACACCAATATTTGCGTCTAGAGCCTTTGCATTGAGGGCTATCTGAAAATGGCCATGGCGCTGAAGTTGCCTGTGAATGTGGAGTTGGTGGCATGTGAAACCCGCATGTGGAGCATTCGTTTGTGTGGGATGCTCTACCAGGTTCATTCCTAGATAATGCACTCAAAGGGCACTAAGCATAGAGTGTGAAAACTGAGTTTCCTTGAGAGCTGCTTGGAAGCCTGATGGTGTGTGAAGTTAGTGAGCCAAATGGAGTTGTTCTCAAAAAAGAACCACTCGGCTGATCCTTCTTCAATATGCCCTTCACCAATATGCAGTGTTTCCTTGATTGAATTAGCTCTCACACCAATATTTGCGTCTAGAGCCTTTGCATTGAGGGCTATCTGAAAACAGCTGTGGCGCTGAAGTTGCCTGTGAATGTGGAGTTGGTGGCATGTGAAACCCGCATGTGGAGCATTCGTTTGTGTGGGATGTTCTACCAGGTTCATTCCTAGATAATGCACTCAAAGGGCACTAAGCATAGAGTGTGAAAACTGAGTTTCCTTGAGAGCTGCTTGGATGCCTGATGGTGTGTGAAGTTAGTGAGCCAAATGGAGTTGTTCTCCCACAAGAACCACTCGGCTGATCCTTCTTCAATATGCCCTTCACCAACATGCAGTGTTTCCTTGATTGAATTATCTCTCACACCAATATTTGCGTCTAGAGCCTTTGCATTGAGGGCTATCTGAAAACGGCTGTGGCGCTGAAGTTGCCTGTGAATGTGGAGTTGGTGGCATGTGAAACCCGCATGTGGAGCATTCGTTTGTGTGGGATGCTCTACCAGGTTCATTCCTAGATAATGCACTCAAAGGGCACTAAGCATAGAGTGTGAAAACTGAGTCTCCTTGAGAGCTGCTTGGAAGCCTGATGGTGTGTGATGTTAGGGAGCCAAATGGAGTTGTTCTCCCACAAGAACCACTCGGCTGATCCTTCTTCAATATGCCCTTCACCAACATGCAGTGTTTCCTTGATTGAATTAGCTCTCACACCAATATTTGCGTCTAGAGCCTTTGCATTGAGGGCTATCTGAAAACGGCTGTGGCGCTGAAGTTGCCTGTGAATGTGGAGTTGGTGGCATGTGAAACCCACATGTGGAGCATTCGTTTGTGTGGGATGCTCTACCAGGTTCATTCCTAGATAATGCACTCAAAGGGCACTAAGCATAGAGTGTGAAAACTGAGTTTCCTTGAGAGCTGCTTGGAAGCCTGATGGTGTGTGAAGTTAGTGAGCCAAATGGAGTTGTTCTCCCACAAGAACCACTCGGCTGATCCTTCTTCAATATGCCCTTCACCAACATGCAGTGTTTCCTTGATTGAATTAGCTCTCACACCAATATTTGCGTCTAGAGCCTTTGCATTGAGGGCTATCTGAAAATGGCCATGGCGCTGAAGTTGCCTGTGAATGTGGAGTTGGTGGCATGTGAAACCCGCATGTGGAGCATTCGTTTGTGTGGGATGCTCTACCAGGTTCATTCCTAGATAATGCACTGAAAGGGCACTAAGCATAGAGTGTGAAAACTGAGTCTCCTTGAGAGCTGCTTGGAAGCCTGATGGTGTGTGAAGTTAGTGAGCCAAATGGAGTTGTTCTCCCACAAGAACCACTCGGCTGATCCTTCTTCAATATGCCCTTCACCAACATGCAGTGTTTCCTTGATTGAATTAGTTCTCACACCAATATTTGCGTCTAGAGCCTTTGCATTGAGGGCTATCTGAAAACGGCTGTGGCGCTGAAGTTGCCTGTGAATGTGGAGTTGGTGGCATGTGAAACCCACATGTGGAGCATTCGTTTGTGTGGGATGCTCTACCAGGTTCATTCCTAGATAATGCACTCAAAGGGCACTAAGCGTAGAGTGTGAAAACTGAGTTTCCTTGAGAGCTGCTTGGAAGCCTGATGGTGTGTGAAGTTAGTGAGCCAAATGGAGTTGTTCTCCCACAAGAACCACTCGGCTGATCCTTCTTCAATATGCCCTTCACCAACATGCAGTGTTTCCTTGATTGAATTAGCTCTCACACCAATATTTGCGTCTAGAGCCTTTGCATTGAGGGCTATCTGAAAATGGCCATGGCGCTGAAGTTGCCTGTGAATGTGGAGTTGGTGGCATGTGAAACACGAATGTGGAGCATTCGTTTGTGTGGGATGCTCTACCAGGTTCATTCCTAGATAATGCACTCAAAGGGCACTAAGCATAGAGTGTGAAAACTGAGTTTCCTTGAGAGCTGCTTGGAAGCCTGAAGGTGTGTGAAGTTAGTGAGCCAAATGGAGTTGTTCTCAAACAAGAACCACTCGGCTGATCCTTCTTCAATATGCCCTTCACCAATATGCAGTGTTTCCTTGATTGAATTAGCTCTCACACCAATATTTGCGTCTAGAGCCTTTGCATTGAGGGCTATCTGAAAACAGCTGTGGCGCTGAAGTTGCCTGTGAATGTGGAGTTGGTGGCATGTGAAACCCGCATGTGGAGCATTCGTTTGTGTGGGATGTTCTACCAGGTTCATTCCTAGATATTGCACTCAAAGGGCACTAAGCATAGAGTGTGAAAACTGAGTTTCCTTGAGAGCTGCTTGGATGCCTGATGGTGTGTGAAGTTAGTGAGCCAAATGGAGTTGTTCTCCCACAAGAACCACTCGGCTGATCCTTCTTCAATATGCCCTTCACCAACATGCAGTGTTTCCTTGATTGAATTAGCTCTCACACCAATATTTGCGTCTAGAGCCTTTGCATTGAGGGCTATCTGAAAACGGCTGTGGCGCTGAAGTTGCCTGTGAATGTGGAGTTGGTGGCATGTGAAACCCGCATGTGGAGCATTCGTTTGTGTGGGATGCTCTACCAGGTTCATTCCTAGATAATGCACTCAAAGGGCACTAAGCATAGAGTGTGAAAACTGAGTCTCCTTGAGAGCTGCTTGGAAGCCTGATGGTGTGTGAAGTTAGTGAGCCAAATGGAGTTGTTCTCCCACAAGAACCACTCGGCTGATCCTTCTTCAATATGCCCTTCACCAACATGCAGTGTTTCCTTGATTGAATTAGCTCTCACACCAATATTTGCGTCTAGAGCCTTTGCATTGAGGGCTATCTGAAAACGGCTGTGGCGCTGAAGTTGCCTGTGAATGTGGAGTTGGTGGCATGTGAAACCCACATGTGGAGCATTCGTTTGTGTGGGATGCTCTACCAGGTTCATTCCTAGATAATGCACTCAAAGGGCACTAAGCGTAGAGTGTGAAAACTGAGTTTCCTTGAGAGCTGCTTGGAAGCCTGATGGTGTGTGAAGTTAGTGAGCCAAATGGAGTTGTTCTCCCACAAGAACCACTCGGCTGATCCTTCTTCAATATGCCCTTCACCAACATGCAGTGTTTCCTTGATTGAATTAGCTCTCACACCAATATTTGCGTCTAGAGCCTTTGCATTGAGGGCTATCTGAAAATGGCCATGGCGCTGAAGTTGCCTGTGAATGTGGAGTTGGTGGCATGTGAAACACGAATGTGGAGCATTCGTTTGTGTGGGATGCTCTACCAGGTTCATTCCTAGATAATGCACTCAAAGGGCACTAAGCATAGAGTGTGAAAACTGAGTTTCCTTGAGAGCTGCTTGGAAGCCTGATGGTGTGTGAAGTTAGTGAGCCAAATGGAGTTGTTCTCCCACAAGAACCACTCGGCTGATCCTTCTTCAATATGCCCTTCACCAACATGCAGTGTTTCCTTGATTGAATTAGCTCTCACACCAATATTTGCGTCTAGAGCCTTTGCATTGAGGGCTATCTGAAAACGGCTGTGGCGCTGAAGTTGCCTGTGAATGTGGAGTTGGTGGCATGTGAAACCCACATGTGGAGCATTCGTTTGTGTGGGATGCTCTACCAGGTTCATTCCTAGATAATGCACTCAAAGGGCACTAAGCGTAGAGTGTGAAAACTGAGTTTCCTTGAGAGCTGCTTGGAAGCCTGATGGTGTGTGAAGTTAGTGAGCCAAATGGAGTTGTTCTCCCACAAGAACCACTCGGCTGATCCTTCTTCAATATGCCCTTCACCAACATGCAGTGTTTCCTTGATTGAATTAGCTCTCACACCAATATTTGCGTCTAGAGCCTTTGCATTGAGGGCTATCTGAAAATGGCCATGGCGCTGAAGTTGCCTGTGAATGTGGAGTTGGTGGCATGTGAAACCCACATGTGGAGCATTCGTTTGTGTGGGATGCTCTACCAGGTTCATTCCTAGATAATGCACTCAAAGGGCACTAAGCATAGAGTGTGAAAACTGAGTTTCCTTGAGAGCTGCTTGGAAGCCTGATGGTGTGTGAAGTTAGTGAGCCAAATGGAGTTGTTCTCAAACAAGAACCACTCGGCTGATCCTTCTTCAATATGCCCTTCACCAATATGCAGTGTTTCCTTGATTGAATTAGCTCTCACACCAATATTTGCGTCTAGAGCCTTTGCATTGAGGGCTATCTGAAAACAGCTGTGGCGCTGAAGTTGCCTGTGAATGTGGAGTTGGTGGCATGTGAAACCCGCATGTGGAGCATTCGTTTGTGTGGGATGTTCTACCAGGTTCATTCCTAGATAATGCACTCAAAGGGCAGTAAGCATAGAGTGTGAAAACTGAGTTTCCTTGAGAGCTGCTTGGAAGCCTGATGGTGTGTGAAGTTAGTGAGCCAAATGGAGTTGTTCTCCCACAAGAACCACTCGGCTGATCCTTCTTCAATATGCCCTTCACCAACATGCAGTGTTTCCTTGATTGAATTAGCTCTCACACCAATATTTGCGTCTAGAGCCTTTGCATTGAGGGCTATCTGAAAACGGCTGTGGCGCTGAAGTTGCCTGTGAATGTGGAGTTGGTGGCATGTGAAACCCGCATGTGGAGCATTGGTTTGTGTGGGATGTTCTACCAGGTTCATTCCTAGATATTGCACTCAAAGGGCACTAAGCATAGAGTGTGAAAACTGAGTTTCCTTGAGAGCTGCTTGGAAGCCTGATGGTGTGTGAAGTTAGTGAGCCAAATGGAGTTGTTCTCCCACAAGAACCACTCGGCTGATCCTTCTTCAATATGCCCTTCACCAACATGCAGTGTTTCCTTGATTGAATTAGCTCTCACACCAATATTTGCGTCTAGAGCCTTTGCATTGAGGGCTATCTGAAAACGGCTGTGGCGCTGAAGTTGCCTGTGAATGTGGAGTTGGTGGCATGTGAAACACGAATGTGGAGCATTCGTTTGTGTGGGATGCTCTACCAGGTTCATTCCTAGATAATGCACTCAAAGGGCACTAAGCATAGAGTGTGAAAACTGAGTTTCCTTGAGAGCTGCTTGGATGCCTGATGGTGTGTGAAGTTAGTGAGCCAAATGGAGTTGTTCTCCCACAAGAACCACTCGGCTGATCCTTCTTCAATATGCCCTTCACCAACATGCAGTGTTTCCTTGATTGAATTAGCTCTCACACCAATATTTGCGTCTAGAGCCTTTGCATTGAGGGCTATCTGAAAACGGCTGTGGCGCTGAAGTTGCCTGTGAATGTGGAGTTGGTGGCATGTGAAACCCGCATGTGGAGCATTCGTTTGTGTGGGATGCTCTACCAGGTTCATTCCTAGATAATGCACTGAAAGGGCACTAAGCATAGAGTGTGAAAACTGAGTTTCCTTGAGAGCTGCTTGGAAGCCTGATGGTGTGTGAAGTTAGTGAGCCAAATGGAGTTGTTCTCCCACAAGAACCACTCGGCTGATCCTTCTTCAATATGCCCTTCACCAACATGCAGTGTTTCCTTGATTGAATTAGCTCTCACACCAATATTTGCGTCTAGAGCCTTTGCATTGAGGGCTATCTGAAAACGGCTGTGGCGCTGAAGTTGCCTGTGAATGTGGAGTTGGTGGCATGTGAAACCCACATGTGGAGCATTCGTTTGTGTGGGATGCTCTACCAGGTTCATTCCTAGATAATGCACTCAAAGGGCACTAAGCGTAGAGTGTGAAAACTGAGTTTCCTTGAGAGCTGCTTGGAAGCCTGATGGTGTGTGAAGTTAGTGAGCCAAATGGAGTTGTTCTCCCACAAGAACCACTCGGCTGATCCTTCTTCAATATGCCCTTCACCAACATGCAATGTTTCCTTGATTGAATTAGCTCTCACACCAATATTTGCGTCTAGAGCCTTTGCATTGAGGGCTATCTGAAAATGGCCATGGCGCTGAAGTTGCCTGTGAATGTGGAGTTGGTGGCATGTGAAACACGAATGTGGAGCATTCGTTTGTGTGGGATGCTCTACCAGGTTCATTCCTAGATAATGCACTCAAAGGGCACTAAGCATAGAGTGTGAAAACTGAGTTTCCTTGAGAGCTGCTTGGAAGCCTGATGGTGTGTGAAGTTAGTGAGCCAAATGGAGTTGTTCTCCCACAAGAACCACTCGGCTGATCCTTCTTCAATATGCCCTTCACCAACATGCAGTGTTTCCTTGATTGAATTAGCTCTCACACCAATATTTGCGTCTAGAGCCTTTGCATTGAGGGCTATCTGAAAACGGCTGTGGCGCTGAAGTTGCCTGTGAATGTGGAGTTGGTGGCATGTGAAACCCGCATGTGGAGCATTCGTTTGTGTGGGATGCTCTACCAGGTTCATTCCTAGATAATGCACTCAAAGGGCACTAAGCATAGAGTGTGAAAACTGAGTTTCCTTGAGAGCTGCTTGGATGCCTGATGGTGTGTGAAGTTAGTGAGCCAAATGGAGTTGTTCTCCAACAAGAACCACTCGGCTGATCCTTCTTCAATATGCCCTTCACCAACATGCAGTGTTTCCTTGATTGAATTAGCTCTCACACCAATATTTGCGTCTAGAGCCTTTGCATTGAGGGCTATCTGAAAACGGCTGTGGCGCTGAAGTTGCCTGTGAATGTGGAGTTGGTGGCATGTGAAACCCGCATGTGGAGCATTCGTTTGTGTGGGATGCTCTACCAGGTTCATTCCTAGATAATGCACTCAAAGGGCACTAAGCATAGAGTGTGAAAACTGAGTTTCCTTGAGAGCTGCTTGGAAGCCTGATGGTGTGTGAAGTTAGTGAGCCAAATGGAGTTGTTCTCCCACAAGAACCACTCGGCTGATCCTTCTTCAATATGCCCTTCACCAACATGCAGTGTTTCCTTGATTGAATTAGCTCTCACACCAATGTTTGCGTCTAGAGCCTTTGCATTGAGGGCTATCTGAAAACGGCTGTGGCGCTGAAGTTGCCTGTCAATGTGGAGTTGGTGGCATGTGAAACCCGCATGTGGAGCATTCGTTTGTGTGGGATGTTCTACCAGGTTCATTCCTAGATAATGCACTCAAAGGGCACTAAGCATAGAGTGTGAAAACTGAGTTTCTTTGAGAGCTGCTTGGATGCCTGATGGTGTGTGAAGTTAGTGAGCCAAATGGAGTTGTTCTCCCACAAGAACCACTCGGCTGATCCTTCTTCAATATGCCCTTCAGCAACATGCAGTGTTTCCTTGATTGAATTAGCTCTCACACCAATATTTGCGTCTAGAGCCTTTGCATTGAGGGCTATCTGAAAACGGCTGTGGCGCTGAAGTTGCCTGTCAATGTGGAGTTGGTGGCATGTGAAACCCGCATGTGGAGCATTCGTTTGTGTGGGATGCTCTACCAGGTTCATTCCTAGATAATGCACTCAAAGGGCACTAAGCATAGAGTGTGAAAACTGAGTTTCCTTGAGAGCTGCTTGGAAGCCTGATGGTGTATGAAGTTAGTGAGCCAAATGGAGTTGTTCTCCCAAGAACCACTCGGCTGATCCTTCTTCAATATGCCCTTCACCAACATGCAGTGTTTCCTTGATTGAATTAGCTCTCACACCAATATTTGCGTCTAGAGCCTTTGCATTGAGGGCTATCTGAAAACGGCTGTGGCGCTGAAGTTGCCTGTGAATGTGGAGTTGGTGGGATGTGAAACCCGCATGTGGAGCATTCGTTTGTGTGGGATGCTCTACCAGGTTCATTCCTAGATAATGCACTCAAAGGGCACTAAGCATAGAGTGTGAAAACTGAGTTTCCTTGAGAGCTGCTTGGAAGCCTGATGGTGTGTGAAGTTAGTGAGCCAAATGGAGTTGTTCTCCCACAAGAACCACTCGGCTGATCCTTCTTCAATATGCCCTTCACCAACATGCAGTGTTTCCTTGATTGAATTAGCTCTCACACCAATATTTGCGTCTAGAGCCTTTGCATTGAGGGGTATCTGAAAACGGCTGTGGCGCTGAAGTTCCCTGTCAATGTGGAGTTGGTGGCATGTGAAACCCACATGTGGAGCATTCGTTTGTGTGGAATGCTCTACCCGGTTCATTCCTAGATAATGCACTCAAAGGGCACTAAGCATAGAGTGTGAAAACTGAGTTTCCTTGAGAGCTGCTTGGAAGCCTGATGGTGTGTGAAGTTAGTGAGCCAAATGGAGTTGTTCTCCCACAAGAACCACTCGGCTGATCCTTCTTCAATATGCCCTTCACCAACATGCAGTGTTTCCTTGATTGAA
>NW_026697458.1:0-26941 GCF_030435755.1 Ochotona princeps | reverse complement strand
TTCACATGCCACCAACTCCACATTCACAGCCAACTTCAGCGCCACAGCCGTTTTCAGATAGCCCTCAATGCAGAGGCTCTAGACGCAAATATTGGTGTGAGAGCTAATTCAATCAAGGAAACACTGCATGTTGGTGAAGGGCATATTGAAGAAGGATCAGCCGAGTGGTTCTTGTGGGAGAACAACTCCATTTGGCTCACTAACTTCACACACCATCAGGCTTCCAAGCAGCTCTCAAGGAAACTCAGTTTTCACACTCTATGTTTAGTGCCCTTTGAATGCATTATCTAGGAATGAACCTGGTAGAGCATCCCACAGAAACGAATGCTCCACATGCGGGTTTCACATGCCACCAACTCCACATTCACAGGCAACTTCAGCGCCACAGCCGTTTTCAGATAGCCCTCAATGCAAAGGCTCTAGACGCAAATATTGGTGTGAGAGCTAATTCAATCAAGGAAACACTGCATGTTGGTGAAGGGCATATTGAAGAAGGATCAGCCGAGTGGTTCTTGTGGGAGAACAACTCCATTTGGCTCACTAACTTCACACACCATCAGGCTTCCAAGCAGCTCTCAAGGAAACTCAGTTTTCACGCTCTATGCTTAGTGCCCTTTGTGTGCCTAGGACTGAAATGAAGCTTGGTCAGCATCCCACACAAACGAATGCTCCACATGCGGGTTTCACATGCCACCAACTCCAGATTCAAAGTCAACTTCAGCGCCACAGCCGTTTTCAGATAGCCCTCAATGCAAAGGATCTAGACGCAAATATTGGTGTGAGAGCTAATTCAATCAAGGAAACACTGCATGTTGGTGAAGGGCATATTGAAGAAGGATCAGCCGAGTGGTTCTTGTGGGAGAACAACTCCATTTGGCTCACTAACTTCACACACCATCAGGCTTCCAAGCAGCTCTCAAGGAAACTCAGTTTTCACACCCTATGCTTAGTGCCCTTTGTATGGCTAGGTCTTGAAAGGAACCTGGTAGAGCATCCCACATAAACGAATGCTCCACATGCGGGTTTCACATGCCACCAACTCCACATTCACAGGCAACTTCAGCGCCACAGCCGTTTTCAGATAGCCCTCAATGCAAAGGCTCTAGACGCAAATATTGGTGTGAGGGCTAATTCAATCAAGGAAACACTGCATGTTGTTGAAGGATCAGCCGAGTGGTTCTTGTGGGAGAACAACTCCATTTGGCTCACTAACTTCACACACCATCAGGCTTCCAAGCAGCTCTCAAGGAAACTCAGTTTTCACACTCTATGCTTAGTGCCCTTTGTATGGCTAGGACTGAAAGGAACCTGGTAGAGCATCCCACACAAACGAATGCTCCACATGCGGGTTTCACATGCCACCAACTCCACATTCACAGGCAACTTCAGCGCCACAGCCGTTTTCAGATAGCCCTCAATGCAAAGGCTCTAGACGCAAATATTGGTGTGAGAGCTAATTCAATCAAGGAAACACTGCATGTTGGTGAAGGGCATATTGAAGAAGGATCAGCCGAGTGGTTCTTGTGGGAGAACAACTCCATTTGGCTCACTAACTTCACACACCATCAGGCTTCCAAGCAGCTCTCAAGGAAACTCAGTTTTCACACTCTATGCTTAGTGCCCTTTGAGTGCATTATCTAGGAATGAACCTGGTAGAGCATCCCACACAAACGAATGCTCCACATGCGGGTTTCACATGCCACCAACTCCACATTCACAGGCAACTTCAGCGCCACAGCCGTTTTCAGATAGCCCTCAATGCAAAGTCTCTAGACGCAAATATTGGTGTGAGAGCTAATTCAATCAAGGAAACACTGCATGTTGGTGAAGGGCATATTGAAGAAGGATCAGCCGAGTGGTTCTTGTGGGAGAACAACTCCATTTGGCTCACTAACTTCACACACCATCAGGCTTCCAAGCAGCTCTCAAGGAAACTCAGTTTTCACACTCTATGCTTAGTGCCCTTTGTGTGCCTAGGACTGAAATGAAGCTTGGTCAGCATCCCACACAAACGAATGCTCCACATGCGGGTTTCACATGCCACCAACTGCACATTCACAGGCAACTTCAGCGCCACAGCCGTTTTCAGATAGCCCTCAATGCAAAGGCTCTAGACGCAAATATTGGTGTGAGAGCTAATTCAATCAAGGAAACACTGCATGTTGGTGAAGGGCATATTGAAG
Organism: Ochotona princeps; assembly: GCF_030435755.1. NCBI lineage: Eukaryota > Metazoa > Chordata > Mammalia > Lagomorpha > Ochotonidae > Ochotona > Ochotona princeps. The sequence goes on along the minus strand of NW_026697458.1, from coordinate 24,758 downwards.
AAGGATCAGCCGAGTGGTTCTTGTGGGAGAACAACTCCATTTGGCTCACTAACTTCACACACCATCAGGCTTCCAAGCAGCTCTCAAGGAAACTCCGTTTTCACACTCTATGTTTAGTGCCCTTTGAGTGCATTATCTAGGAATGAACCTGGTAGAGCATCCCACACAAACGAATGCTCCACATGCGGGATTCACATGCCACCAACTCCACATTCACAGGCAACTTCAGCGCCACAGCCGTTTTCAGATAGCCCTCAATGCAAAGGCTCTAGACGCAAATATTGGTGTGAGAGCTAATTCAATCAAGGAAACACTGCATGTTGGTGAAGGGCATATTGAAGAAGGATCAGCCGAGTGGTTCTTGTGGGAGAACAACTCCATTTGGCTCACTAACTTCACACACCATCAGGCTTCCAAGCAGCTCTCAAGGAAACTCAGTTTTCACACTCTATGCTTAGTGCCCTTTGAGTGCATTATCTAGGAATGAACCTGGTAGAGCATCCCACACAAACGAATGCTCCACATGCGGGTTTCACATGCGACCAACTCCACATTCACAGGCAACATCAGTGCCACAGCCGTTTTCAGATAGCCCTCAATGCAAAGGCTCTAGACGCAAATATTGGTGTGAGAGCTAATTCAATCAAGGAAACACTGCATGTTGGTGAAGGGCATATTGAAGAAGGATCAGCCGAGTGGTTCTTGTGGGAGAACAACTCCATTTGGCTCACTAACTTCACACACCATCAGGCTTCCAAGCAGCTCTCAAGGAAACTCAGTTTTCACACTCTATGCTTACTGCCCTTTGAGTGCATTATCTAGGAATGAACCTGGTAGAGCATCCCACACAAACGAATGCTCCACATGCGGGTTTCACATGCCACCAACTCCACATTCACAGGCAACTTCAGCGCCACAGCCGTTTTCAGATAGCCCTCAATGCAAAGGCTCTAGACGCAAATATTGGTGTGAGAGCTAATTCAATCAAGGAAACACTGCATGTTGGTGAAGGGCATATTGAAGAAGGATCAGCCGAGTGGTTCTTGTGGGAGAACAACTCCATTTGGCTCACTAACTTCACACACCATCAGGCTTCCAAGCAGCTCTCAAGGAAACTCAGTTTTCACACTCTATGCTTAGTGCCCTTTGTATGGCTAGGACTGAAATGAACCTGGTAGAGCATCCCACACAAACGAATGCTCCACATGCGGGTTTCACATGCCACCAACTCCACATTCACAGGCAACTTCAGCGCCACAGCCGTTTTCAGATAGCCCTCAATGCAAAGGCTCTAGACGCAAATATTGGTGTGAGAGCTAATTCAATCAAGGAAACACTGCATGTTGGTGAAGGGCATATTGAAGAAGGATCAGCCGAGTGGTTCTTGTGGGAGAACAACTCCATTTGGCTCACTAACTTCACACACCATCAGGCTTCCAAGCAGCTCTCAAGGAAACTCAGTTTTCACACCCTATGCTTAGTGCCCTTTGTATGGCTAGGTCTTGAAAGGAACCTGGTAGAGCATCCCACACAAACGAATGCTCCACATGCGGGTTTCACATGCCACCAACTCCAGATTCAAAGTCAACTTCAGCGCCACAGCCGTTTTCAGATAGCCCTCAATGCAAAGGCTCTAGACGCAAATATTGGTGTGAGGGCTAATTCAATCAAGGAAACACTGCATGTTGGTGAAGGGCATATTGAAGAAGGATCAGCCGAGTGGTTCTTGTGGGAGAACAACTCCATTTGGCTCACTAACTTCACACACCATCAGGCTTCCAAGCAGCTCTCAAGGAAACTCAGTTTTCACACTCTATGCTTAGTGCCCTTTGTATGGCTAGGACTGAAAGGAACCTGGTAGAGCATCCCACACAAACGAATGCTCCACATGCGGGTTTCACATGCCACCAACTCCACATTCACAGGCAACTTCAGCGCCACAGCCGTTTTCAGATAGCCCTCAATGCAAAGGCTCTAGACGCAAATATTGGTGTGAGAGCTAATTCAATCAAGGAAACACTGCATGTTGGTGAAGGGCATATTGAAGAAGGATCAGCCGAGTGGTTCTTGTGGGAGAACAACTCCATTTGGCTCACTAACTTCACACACCATCAGGCTTCCAAGCAGCTCTCAAGGAAACTCCGTTTTCACACTCTATGCTTAGTGCCCTTTGAGTGCATTATCTAGGAATGAACCTGGTAGAGCATCCCACACAAACGAATGCTCCACATGCGGGATTCACATGCCACCAACTCCACATTCACAGGCAACTTCAGCGCCACAGCCGTTTTCAGATAGCCCTCAATGCAAAGGCTCTAGACGCAAATATTGGTGTGAGAGCTAATTCAATCAAGGAAACACTGCATGTTGGTGAAGGGCATATTGAAGAAGGATCAGCCGAGTGGTTCTTGTGGGAGAACAACTCCATTTGGCTCACTAACTTCACACACCATCAGGCTTCCAAGCAGCTCTCAAGGAAACTCAGTTTTCACACTCTATGCTTAGTGCCCTTTGAGTGCATTATCTAGGAATGAACCTGGTAGAGCATCCCACACAAACGAATGCTCCACATGCGGGTTTCACATGCCACCAACTCCACATTCACAGGCAACTTCAGCGCCACAGCCGTTTTCAGATAGCCCTCAATGCAAAGGCTCTAGACGCAAATATTGGTGTGAGAGCTAATTCAATCAAGGAAACACTGCATGTTGGTGAAGGGCATATTGAAGAAGGATCAGCCGAGTGGTTCTTGTGGGAGAACAACTCCATTTGGCTCACTAACTTCACACACCATCAGGCTTCCAAGCAGCTCTCAAGGAAACTCAGTTTTCACACTCTATGCTTAGTGCCCTTTGTATGGCTAGGACTGAAATGAACCTGGTAGAGCATCCCACACAAACGAATGCTCCACATGCGGGTTTCACATGCCACCAACTCCACATTCACAGGCAACTTCAGCGCCACAGCCGTTTTCAGATAGCCCTCAATGCAAAGGCTCTAGACGCAAATATTGGTGTGAGAGCTAATTCAATCAAGGAAACACTGCATGTTGGTGAAGGGCATATTGAAGAAGGATCAGCCGAGTGGTTCTTGTGGGAGAACAACTCCATTTGGCTCACTAACTTCACACACCATCAGGCTTCCAAGCAGCTCTCAAGGAAACTCAGTTTTCACACCCTATGCTTAGTGCCCTTTGTATGGCTAGGTCTTGAAAGGAACCTGGTAGAGCATCCCACACAAACGAATGCTCCACATGCGGGTTTCACATGCCACCAACTCCAGATTCAAAGTCAACTTCAGCGCCACAGCCGTTTTCAGATAGCCCTCAATGCAAAGGCTCTAGACGCAAATATTGGTGTGAGGGCTAATTCAATCAAGGAAACACTGCATGTTGGTGAAGGGCATATTGAAGAAGGATCAGCCGAGTGGTTCTTGTGGGAGAACAACTCCATTTGGCTCACTAACTTCACACACCATCAGGCTTCCAAGCAGCTCTCAAGGAAACTCAGTTTTCACACTCTATGCTTAGTGCCCTTGGTATGGCTAGGACTGAAAGGAACCTGGTAGAGCATCCCACACAAACGAATGCTCCACATGCGGGTTTCACATGCCACCAACTCCACATTCACAGGCAACTTCAGCGCCACAGCCGTTTTCAGATAGCCCTCAATGCAAAGGCTCTAGACGCAAATATTGGTGTGAGAGCTAATTCAATCAAGGAAACACTGCATGTTGGTGAAGGGCATATTGAAGAAGGATCAGCCGAGTGGTTCTTGTGGGAGAACAACTCCATTTGGCTCACTAACTTCACACACCATCAGGCTTCCAAGCAGCTCTCAAGGAAACTCCGTTTTCACACTCTATGTTTAGTGCCCTTTGAGTGCATTATCTAGGAATGAACCTGGTAGAGCATCCCACACAAACGAATGCTCCACATGCGGGATTCACATGCCACCAACTCCACATTCACAGGCAACTTCAGCGCCACAGCCGTTTTCAGATAGCCCTCAATGCAAAGGCTCTAGACGCAAATATTGGTGTGAGAGCTAATTCAATCAAGGAAACACTGCATGTTGGTGAAGGGCATATTGAAGAAGGATCAGCCGAGTGGTTCTTGTGGGAGAACAACTCCATTTGGCTCACTAACTTCACACACCATCAGGCTTCCAAGCAGCTCTCAAGGAAACTCAGTTTTCACACTCTATGCTTAGTGCCCTTTGAGTGCATTATCTAGGAATGAACCTGGTAGAGCATCCCACACAAACGAATGCTCCACATGCGGGTTTCACATGCGACCAACTCCACATTCACAGGCAACATCAGTGCCACAGCCGTTTTCAGATAGCCCTCAATGCAAAGGCTCTAGACGCAAATATTGGTGTGAGAGCTAATTCAATCAAGGAAACACTGCATGTTGGTGAAGGGCATATTGAAGAAGGATCAGCCGAGTGGTTCTTGTGGGAGAACAACTCCATTTGGCTCAGTAACTTCACACACCATCAGGCTTCCAAGCAGCTCTCAAGGAAACTCAGTTTTCACACTCTATGCTTAGTGCCCTTTGTATGGCTAGGACTGAAATGAACCTGGTAGAGCATCCCACACAAACGAATGCTCCACATGCGGGTTTCACATGCCACCAACTCCACATTCACAGCCAACTTCAGCGCCACAGCCGTTTTCAGATAGCCCTCAATGCAAAGGCTCTAGACGCAAATATTGGTGTGAGAGCTAATTCAATCAAGGAAACACTGCATGTTGGTGAAGGGCATATTGAAGAAGGATCAGCCGAGTGGTTCTTGTGGGAGAACAACTCCATTTGGCTCACTAACTTCACACACCATCAGGCTTCCAAGCAGCTCTCAAGGAAACTCAGTTTTCACACTCTATGTTTAGTGCCCTTTGAATGCATTATCTAGGAATGAACCTGGTAGAGCATCCCACAGAAACGAATGCTCCACATGCGGGTTTCACATGCCACCAACTCCACATTCACAGGCAACTTCAGCGCCACAGCCGTTTTCAGATAGCCCTCAATGCAAAGGCTCTAGACGCAAATATTGGTGTGAGAGCTAATTCAATCAAGGAAACACTGCATGTTGGTGAAGGGCATATTGAAGAAGGATCAGCCGAGTGGTTCTTGTGGGAGAACAACTCCATTTGGCTCACTAACTTCACACACCATCAGGCTTCCAAGCAGCTCTCAAGGAAACTCAGTTTTCACGCTCTATGCTTAGTGCCCTTTGTGTGCCTAGGACTGAAATGAAGCTTGGTCAGCATCCCACACAAACGAATGCTCCACATGCGGGTTTCACATGCCACCAACTCCAGATTCAAAGTCAACTTCAGCGCCACAGCCGTTTTCAGATAGCCCTCAATGCAAAGGATCTAGACGCAAATATTGGTGTGAGAGCTAATTCAATCAAGGAAACACTGCATGTTGGTGAAGGGCATATTGAGGAAGGATCAGCCGAGTGGTTCTTGTGGGAGAACAACTCCATTTGGCTCACTAACTTCACACACCATCAGGCTTCCAAGCAGCTCTCAAGGAAACTCAGTTTTCACACCCTATGCTTAGTGCCCTTTGTATGGCTAGGTCTTGAAAGGAACCTGGTAGAGCATCCCACACAAACGAATGCTCCACATGCGGGTTTCACATGCCACCAACTCCACATTCACAGGCAACTTCAGCGCCACAGCCGTTTTCAGATAGCCCTCAATGCAAAGGCTCTAGACGCAAATATTGGTGTGAGGGCTAATTCAATCAAGGAAACACTGCATGTTGGTGAAGGGCATATTGAAGAAGGATCAGCCGAGTGGTTCTTGTGGGAGAACAACTCCATTTGGCTCACTAACTTCACACACCATCAGGCTTCCAAGCAGCTCTCAAGGAAACTCAGTTTTCACACTCTATGCTTAGTGCCCTTTGTATGGCTAGGACTGAAAGGAACCTGGTAGAGCATCCCACAGAAACGAATGCTCCACATGCGGGTTTCACATGCCACCAACTCCACATTCACAGGCAACTTCAGCGCCACAGCCGTTTTCAGATAGCCCTCAATGCAAAGGCTCTAGACGCAAATATTGGTGTGAGAGCTAATTCAATCAAGGAAACACTGCATGTTGGTAAAGGGCATATTGAAGAAGGATCAGCCGAGTGGTTCTTGTGGGAGAACAACTCCATTTGGCTCACTAACTTCACACACCATCAGGCTTCCAAGCAGCTCTCAAGGAAACTCAGTTTTCACACTCTATGCTTAGTGCCCTTTGAGTGCATTATCTAGGAATGAACCTGGTAGAGCATCCCACACAAACGAATGCTCCACATGCGGGTTTCACATGCCACCAACTCCACATTCACAGGCAACTTCAGCGCCACAGCCCTTTTCAGATAGCCCTCAATGCAAAGGCTCTAGACGCAAATATTGGTGTGAGAGCTAATTCAATCAAGGAAACACTGCATGTTGGTGAAGGGCATATTGAAGAAGGATCAGCCGAGTGGTTCTTGTGGGAGAACAACTCCATTTGGCTCACTAACTTCACACACCATCAGGCTTCCAAGCAGCTCTCAAGGAAACTCAGTTTTCACACCCTATGCTTACTGCCCTTTGAGTGCATTATCTAGGAATGAACCTGGTAGAGCATCCCACAGAAACGAATGCTCCACATGCGGGTTTCACATGCCACCAACTCCACATTCACAGGCAACTTCAGCGCCACAGCCGTTTTCAGATAGCCCTCAATGCAAAGGCTCTAGACGCAAATATTGGTGTGAGAGCTAATTCAATCAAGGAAACACTGCATGTTGGTGAAGGGCATATTGAAGAAGGATCAGCCAAGTGGTTCTTGTGGGAGAACAACTCCATTTGGCTCACTAACTTCACACACCATCAGGCTTCCAAGCAGCTCTCAAGGAAACTCAGTTTTCACGCTCTATGCTTAGTGCCCTTTGTGTGCCTAGGACTGAAATGAAGCTTGGTCAGAATCCCACACAAACGAATGCTCCACATGCGGGTTTCACATGCCACCAACTCCACATTCACAGGCAACTTCAGCGCCACAGCCGTTTTCAGATAGCCCTCAATGCAAAGGCTCTAGACGCAAATATTGGTGTGAGAGCTAATTCAATCAAGGAAACACTGCATGTTGGTGAAGGGCATATTGAAGAAGGATCAGCCGAGTGGTTCTTGTGGGAGAACAACTCCATTTGGCTCACTAACTTCACACACCATCAGGCTTCCAAGCAGCTCTCAAGGAAACTCAGTTTTCACACTCTATGCTTAGTGCCCTTTGAGTGCATTATCTAGGAATGAACCTGGTAGAGCATCCCACAGAAACGAATGCTCCACATGCGGGTTTCACATGCCACCAACTCCACATTCACAGGCAACTTCAGCGCCACAGCCGTTTTCAGATAGCCCTCAATGCAAAGGCTCTAGACGCAAATATTGGTGTGAGAGCTAATTCAATCAAGGAAACACTGCATGTTGGTGAAGGGCATATTGAAGAAGGATCAGCCAAGTGGTTCTTGTGGGAGAACAACTCCATTTGCTCACTAACTTCACACACCATCAGGCTTCCAAGCAGCTCTCAAGGAAACTCAGTTTTCACACTCTATGCTTAGTGCCCTTTGTATGGCTAGGACTGAAATGAACCTGGTAGAGCATCCCACACAAACGAATGCTCCACATGCGGGTTTCACATGCCACCAACTCCACATTCACAGCCAACTTCAGCGCCACAGCCGTTTTCAGATAGCCCTCAATGTAAAGGCTCTAGACGCAAATATTGGTGTGAGAGCTAATTCAATCAAGGAAACACTGCATGTTGGTGAAGGGCATATTGAAGAAGGATCAGCCGAGTGGTTCTTGTGGGAGAACAACTCCATTTGGCTCACTAACTTCACACACCATCAGGCTTCCAAGCAGCTCTCAAGGAAACTCAGTTTTCACACTCTATGCTTACTGCCCTTTGAATGCATTATCTAGGAATGAACCTGGTAGAGCATCCCACAGAAACGAATGCTCCACATGCGGGTTTCACATGCCACCAACTCCACATTCACAGGCAACTTCAGCGCCACAGCCGTTTTCAGATAGCCCTCAATGCAAAGGCTCTAGACGCAAATATTGGTGTGAGAGCTAATTCAATCAAGGAAACACTGCATGTTGGTGAAGGGCATATTGAAGAAGGATCAGCCGAGTGGTTCTTGTGGGAGAACAACTCCATTTGGCTCACTAACTTCACACACCATCAGGCTTCCAAGCAGCTCTCAAGGAAACTCAGTTTTCACGCTCTATGCTTAGTGCCCTTTGTGTGCCTAGGACTGAAATGAAGCTTGGTCAGCATCCCACACAAACGAATGCTCCACATGCGGGTTTCACATGCCACCAACTCCAGATTCAAAGTCAACTTCAGCGCCACAGCCGTTTTCAGATAGCCCTCAATGCAAAGGATCTAGACGCAAATATTGGTGTGAGAGCTAATTCAATCAAGGAAACACTGCATGTTGGTGAAGGGCATATTGAAGAAGGATCAGCCGAGTGGTTCTTGTGGGAGAACAACTCCATTTGGCTCACTAACTTCACACACCATCAGGCTTCCAAGCAGCTCTCAAGGAAACTCAGTTTTCACACTCTATGCTTAGTGCCCTTTGTATGGCTTGGACTGAAAGGAACCTGGTAGAGCATCCCACACAAACGAATGCTCCACATGCGGGTTTCACATGCCACCAACTCCACATTCACAGGCAACTTCAGCGCCACAGCCGTTTTCAGATAGCCCTCAATGCAAAGGCTCTAGACGCAAATATTGGTGTGAGAGCTAATTCAATCAAGGAAACACTGCATGTTGGTAAAGGGCATATTGAAGAAGGATCAGCCGAGTGGTTCTTGTGGGAGAACAACTCCATTTGGCTCACTAACTTCACACACCATCAGGCTTCCAAGCAGCTCTCAAGGAAACTCAGTTTTCACACTCTATGCTTAGTGCCCTTTGAGTGCATTATCTAGGAATGAACCTGGTAGAGCATCCCACACAAACGAATGCTCCACATGCGGGTTTCACATGCCACCAACTCCACATTCACAGGCAACTTCAGCGCCACAGCCCTTTTCAGATAGCCCTCAATGCAAAGGCTCTAGACGCAAATATTGGTGTGAGAGCTAATTCAATCAAGGAAACACTGCATGTTGGTGAAGGGCATATTGAAGAAGGATCAGCCGAGTGGTTCTTGTGGGAGAACAACTCCATTTGGCTCACTAACTTCACACACCATCAGGCTTCCAAGCAGCTCTCAAGGAAACTCAGTTTTCACACTCTATGCTTACTGCCCTTTGAGTGCATTATCTAGGAATGAACCTGGTAGAGCATCCCACACAAACGAATGCTCCACATGCGGGTTTCACATGCCACCAACTCCACATTCACAGGCAACTTCAGCGCCACAGCCGTTTTCAGATAGCCCTCAATGCAAAGGCTCTAGACGCAAATATTGGTGTGAGAGCTAATTCAATCAAGGAAACACTGCATGTTGGTGAAGGGCATATTGAAGAAGGATCAGCCAAGTGGTTCTTGTGGGAGAACAACTCCATTTGGCTCACTAACTTCACACACCATCAGGCTTCCAAGCAGCTCTCAAGGAAACTCAGTTTTCACGCTCTATGCTTAGTGCCCTTTGTGTGCCTAGGACTGAAATGAAGCTTGGTCAGAATCCCACACAAACGAATGCTCCACATGCGGGTTTCACATGCCACCAACTCCACATTCACAGGCAACTTCAGCGCCACAGCCGTTTTCAGATAGCCCTCAATGCAAAGGCTCTAGACGCAAATATTGGTGTGAGAGCTAATTCAATCAAGGAAACACTGCATGTTGGTGAAGGGCATATTGAAGAAGGATCAGCCGAGTGGTTCTTGTGGGAGAACAACTCCATTTGGCTCACTAACTTCACACACCATCAGGCTTCCAAGCAGCTCTCAAGGAAACTCAGTTTTCACACTCTATGCTTAGTGCCCTTTGAGTGCATTATCTAGGAATGAACCTGGTAGAGCATCCCACAGAAACGAATGCTCCACATGCGGGTTTCACATGCCACCAACTCCACATTCACAGGCAACTTCAGCGCCACAGCCGTTTTCAGATAGCCCTCAATGCAAAGGCTCTAGACGCAAATATTGGTGTGAGAGCTAATTCAATCAAGGAAACACTGCATGTTGGTGAAGGGCATATTGAAGAAGGATCAGCCAAGTGGTTCTTGTGGGAGAACAACTCCATTTGCTCACTAACTTCACACACCATCAGGCTTCCAAGCAGCTCTCAAGGAAACTCAGTTTTCACACTCTATGCTTAGTGCCCTTTGTATGGCTAGGACTGAAATGAACCTGGTAGAGCATCCCACACAAACGAATGCTCCACATGCGGGTTTCACATGCCACCAACTCCACATTTACAGGCAACTTCAGCGCCACAGCCCTTTTCAGATAGCCCTCAATGCAAAGGCTCTAGACGCAAATATTGGTGTGAGAGCTAATTCAATCAAGGAAACACTGCATGTTGGTGAAGGGCATATTGAAGAAGGATCAGCCGAGTGGTTCTTGTGGGAGAACAACTCCATTTGGCTCACTAACTTCACACACCATCAGGCTTCCAAGCAGCTCTCAAGGAAACTCAGTTTTCACACTCTATGCTTACTGCCCTTTGAGTGCATTATCTAGGAATGAACCTGGTAGAGCATCCCACAGAAACGAATGCTCCACATGCGGGTTTCACATGCCACCAACTCCACATTCACAGGCAACTTCAGTGCCACAGCCGTTTTCAGATAGCCCTCAATGCAAAGGCTCTAGACGCAAATATTGGTGTGAGAGCTAATTCAATCAAGGAAACACTGCATGTTGGTGAAGGGCATATTGAAGAAGGATCAGCCAAGTGGTTCTTGTGGGAGAACAACTCCATTTGGCTCACTAACTTCACACACCATCAGGCTTCCAAGCAGCTCTCAAGGAAACTCAGTTTTCACGCTCTATGCTTAGTGCCCTTTGTGTGCCTAGGACTGAAATGAAGCTTGGTCAGAATCCCACACAAACGAATGCTCCACATGCGGGTTTCACATGCCACCAACTCCACATTCACAGGCAACTTCAGCGCCACAGCCGTTTTCAGATAGCCCTCAATGCAAAGGCTGTAGACGCAAATATTGGTGTGAGAGCTAATTCAATCAAGGAAACACTGCATGTTGGTGAAGGGCATATTGAAGAAGGATCAGCCGAGTGGTTCTTGTGGGAGAACAACTCCATTTGGCTCACTAACTTCACACACCATCAGGCTTCCAAGCAGCTCTCAAGGAAACTCAGTTTTCACACTCTATGCTTAGTGCCCTTTGAGTGCATTATCTAGGAATGAACCTGGTAGAGCATCCCACACAAACGAATGCTCCACATGCGGGTTTCACATGCCACCAACTCCACATTCACAGGAAACATCAGTGCCACAGCCGTTTTCAGATAGCCCTCAATGCAAAGGCTCTAGACGCAAATATTGGTGTGAGAGCTAATTCAATCAAGGAAACACTGCATGTTGGTGAAGGGCATATTGAAGAAGGATCAGCCGAGTGGTTCTTGTGGGAGAACAACTCCATTTGGCTCACTAACTTCACACACCATCAGGCTTCCAAGCAGCTCTCAAGGAAACTCAGTTTTCACACTCTATGCTTAGTGCCCTTTGAGTGCATTATCTAGGAATGAACCTGGTAGAGCATCCCACACAAACGAATGCTCCACATGCGGGTTTCACATGCCACCAACTCCACATTCACAGGAAACATCAGTGCCACAGCCGTTTTCAGATAGCCCTCAATGCAAAGGCTCTAGACGCAAATATTGGTGTGAGAGCTAATTCAATCAAGGAAACACTGCATGTTGGTGAAGGGCATATTGAAGAAGGATCAGCCGAGTGGTTCTTGTGGGAGAACAACTCCATTTGGCTCACTAACTTCACACACCATCAGGCTTCCAAGCAGCTCTCAAGGAAACTCAGTTTTCACACTCTATGTTTAGTGCCATTTGAGTGCATTATCTAGGAATGAACCTGGTAGAGCATCCCACACAAACGAATGCTCCACATGCGGGTTTCACATGCCACCAACTCCACATTCACAGGCAACTTCAGCGCCACAGCCGTTTTCAGATAGCCCTCAATGCAAAGGCTCTAGACGCAAATATTGGTGTGAGAGCTAATTCAATCAAGGAAACACTGCATGTTGGTGAAGGGCATATTGAAGAAGGATCAGCCGAGTGGTTCTTGTGGGAGAACAACTCCATTTGGCTCACTAACTTCACACACCATCAGGCTTCCAAGCAGCTCTCAAGGAAACTCAGTTTTCACACTCTATGCTTAGTGCCCTTTGTATGGCTAGGACTGAAATGAACCTGGTAGAGCATCCCACACAAACGAATGCTCCACATGCGGGTTTCACATGCCACCAACTCCACATTCACAGGCAACTTCAGCGCCACAGCCGTTTTCAGATAGCCCTCAATGCAAAGGCTCTAGACGCAAATATTGGTGTGAGAGCTAATTCAATCAAGGAAACACTGCATGTTGGTGAAGGGCATATTGAAGAAGGATCAGCCGAGTGGTTCTTGTGGGAGAACAACTCCATTTGGCTCACTAACTTCACACACCATCAGGCTTCCAAGCAGCTCTCAAGGAAACTCAGTTTTCACACTCTATGTTTAGTGCCCTTTGAATGCATTATCTAGGAATGAACCTGGTAGAGCATCCCACAGAAACGAATGCTCCACATGCGGGTTTCACATGCCACCAACTCCACATTCACAGGCAACTTCAGCGCCACAGCCGTTTTCAGATAGCCCTCAATGCAAAGGCTCTAGACGCCAATATTGGTGTGAGAGCTAATTCAATCAAGGAAACACTGCATGTTGGTGAAGGGCATATTGAAGAAGGATCAGCCGAGTGGTTCTTGTGGGAGAACAACTCCATTTGGCTCACTAACTTCACACACCATCAGGCTTCCAAGCAGCTCTCAAGGAAACTCAGTTTTCACACTCTATGCTTAGTGCCCTTTGTATGGCTAGGACTGAAATGAACCTGGTAGAGCATCCCACACAAACGAATGCTCCACATGCGGGTTTCACATGCCACCAACTCCACATTCACAGGCAACTTCAGCGCCACAGCCGTTTTCAGATAGCCCTCAATGCAAAGGCTCTAGACGCAAATATTGGTGTGAGAGCTAATTCAATCAAGGAAACACTGCATGTTGGTGAAGGGCATATTGAAGAAGGATCAGCCGAGTGGTTCTTGTGGGAGAACAACTCCATTTGGCTCACTAACTTCACACACCATCAGGCTTCCAAGCAGCTCTCAAGGAAACTCAGTTTTCACACTCTATGTTTAGTGCCCTTTGAATGCATTATCTAGGAATGAACCTGGTAGAGCATCCCACACAAACGAATGCTCCACATGCGGGTTTCACATGCCACCAACTCCACATTCACAGGCAACTTCAGCGCCACAGCCGTTTTCAGATAGCCCTCAATGCAAAGGCTCTAGACGCAAATATTGGTGTGAGAGCTAATTCAATCAAGGAAACACTGCATGTTGGTGAAGGGCATATTGAAGAAGGATCAGCCAAGTGGTTCTTGTGGGAGAACAACTCCATTTGGCTCACTAACTTCACACACCATCAGGCTTCCAAGCAGCTCTCAAGGAAACTCAGTTTTCACACTCTATGCTTAGTGCCCTTTGTATGGCTAGGACTGAAATGAACCTGGTAGAGCATCCCACACAAACGAATGCTCCACATGCGGGATTCACATGCCACCAACTCCACATTCACAGGCAACTTCAGCGCCACAGCCGTTTTCAGATAGCCCTCAATGCAAAGGCTCTAGACGCAAATATTGGTGTGAGAGCTAATTCAATCAAGGAAACACTGCATGTTGGTGAAGGGCATATTGAAGAAGGATCAGCCGAGTGGTTCTTGTGGTAGAACAACTCCATTTGGCTCACTAACTTCACACACCATCAGGCTTCCAAGCAGCTCTCAAGGAAACTCAGTTTTCACACTCTATGCTTAGTGCCCTTTGTGTGCCTAGGACTGAAATGAAGCTTGGTCAGCATCCCACACAAACGAATGCTCCACATGCGGGTTTCACATGCCACCAACTCCACATTCACAGGCAACTTCAGCGCCACAGCCGTTTTCAGATAGCCCTCAAAGCAAAGGCTCTAGACGCAAATATTGGTGTGAGAGCTAATTCAATCAAGGAAACACTGCATGTTGGTGAAGGGCATATTGAAGAAGGATCAGCCGAGTGGTTCTTGTGGGAGAACAACTCCATTTGGCTCACTAACTTCACACACCATCAGGCTTCCAAGCAGCTCTCAAGGAAACTCAGTTTTCACACTCTATGCTTAGTGCCCTTTGAGTGCATTATCTAGGAAGGAACCTGGTAGAGCATCCCACACAAACGAATGCTCCACATGCGGGTTTCACATGCCACCAACTCCACATTCACAGGCAACTTCAGCGCCACAGCCGTTTTCAGATAGCCCTCAATGCAAAGGCTCTAGACACAAATATTGGTGTGAGAGCTAATTCAATCAAGGAAACACTGCATGTTGGTGAAGGGCATATTGAAGAAGGATCAGCCGAGTGGTTCTTGTGGGAGAACAACTCCATTTGGCTCACTAACTTCACACACCATCAGGCTTCCAAGCAGCTCTCAAGGAAACTCATTTTTCACACTCTATGCTTAGTGCTCTTTGAGTGCATTATCTAGGAATGAACCTGGTAGAGCATCCCACAGAAACGAATGCTCCACATGCGGGTTTCACATGCCACCAACTCCACATTCACAGGCAACTTCAGCGCCACAGCCGTTTTCAGATAGCCCTCAATGCAAAGGCTCTAGACGCAAATATTGGTGTGAGAGCTAATTCAATCAAGGAAACACTGCATGTTGGTGAAGGACATATTGAAGAAGGATCAGCCGAGTGGTTCTTGTGGGAGAACAACTCCATTTGGCTCACTAACTTCACACACCATCAGGCTTCCAAGCAGCTCTCAAGGAAACTCAGTTTTCACACTCTATGTTTAGTGCCCTTTGAGTGCATTATCTAGGAATGAACCTGGTAGAGCATCCCACACAAACGAATGCTCCACATGCGGGATTCACATGCCACCAACTCCACATTCACAGGCAACTTCAGCGCCACAGCCGTTTTCAGATAGCCCTCAATGCAAAGGCTCTAGACGCAAATATTGGTGTGAGAGCTAATTCAATCAAGGAAACACTGCATGTTGGTGAAGGGCATATTGAAGAAGGATCAGCCAAGTGATTCTTGTGGGAGAACAACTCCATTTGGCTCACTAACTTCACACACCATCAGGCTTCCAAGCAGCTCTCAAGGAAACTCAGTTTTCACACTCTATGCTTAGTGCTCTTTGAGTGCATTATCTAGGAATGAACCTGGTAGAGCATCCCACACAAACGAATGCTCCACATGCGGGTTTCACATGCCACCAACTGCACATTCACAGGCAACTTCAGCGCCACAGCCGTTTTCAGATAGCCCTCAATGCAAAGGCTCTAGACGCAAATATTGGTGTGAGAGCTAATTCAATCAAGGAAACACTGCATGTTGGTGAAGGGCATATTGAAGAAGGATCAGCCGAGTGGTTCTTGTGGGAGAACAACTCCATTTGGCTCACTAACTTCACACACCATCAGGCTTCCAAGCAGCTCTCAAGGAAACTCAGTTTTCACACTCTATGCTTAGTGCCCTTTGAGTGCATTATCTAGGAATGAACCTGGTAGAGCATCCCACACAAACGAATGCTCCACATGCGGGTTTCACATGCGACCAACTCCACATTCACAGGCAACATCAGTGCCACAGCCGTTTTCAGATAGCCCTCAATGCAAAGGCTCTAGACGCAAATATTGGTGTGAGAGCTAATTCAATCAAGGAAACACTGCATGTTGGTGAAGGGCATATTGAAGAAGGATCAGCCGAGTGGTTCTTGTGGGAGAACAACTCCATTTGGCTCACTAACTTCACACACCATCAGGCTTCCAAGCAGCTCTCAAGGAAACTCAGTTTTCACACTCTATGTTTAGGGCCATTTGAGTGCATTATCTAGGAATGAACCTGTTAGAGCATCCCACACAAACGAATGCTCCACATGCGGGTTTCACATGCCACCAACTCCACATTCACAGGCAACTTCAGCGCCACAGCCGTTTTCAGATAGCCCTCAATGCAAAGGCTCTAGACGCAAATATTGGTGTGAGAGCTAATTCAATCACGGAAACACTGCATGTTGGTGAAGGGCATATTGAAGAAGGATCAGCCGAGTGGTTCTTGTGGGAGAACAACTCCATTTGGCTCACTAACTTCACACACCATCAGGCTTCCAAGCAGCTCTCAAGGAAACTCAGTTTTCACACTCTATGCTTACTGCCCTTTGAGTGCATTATCTAGGAATGAACCTGGTAGAGCATCCCACAGAAACGAATGCTCCACATGCGGGTTTCACATGCCACCAACTCCACATTCACAGGCAACTTCAGCGCCACAGCCGTTTTCAGATAGCCCTCAATGCAAAGGCTCTAGACGCAAATATTGGTGTGAGAGCTAATTCAATCAAGGAAACACTGCATGTTGGTGAAGGGCATATTGAAGAAGGATCAGCCGAGTGGTTCTTGTGGGAGAACAACTCCATTTGGCTCACTAACTTCACACACCATCAGGCTTCCAAGCAGCTCTCAAGGAAACTCAGTTTTCACACTCTATGTTTAGTGCCCTTTGAATGCATTATCTAGGAATGAACCTGGTAGAGCATCCCACACAAACGAATGCTCCACATGCGGGTTTC
This sequence comes from Ochotona princeps, assembly GCF_030435755.1. Taxonomy (NCBI): domain Eukaryota; kingdom Metazoa; phylum Chordata; class Mammalia; order Lagomorpha; family Ochotonidae; genus Ochotona; species Ochotona princeps. Next base: position 7,855 of record NW_026697458.1, on the reverse strand, counting down.
ACATGCCACCAACTCCACATTCACAGGCAACTTCAGCGCCACAGCCGTTTTCAGATAGCCCTCAATGCAAAGGCTCTAGACGCAAATATTGGTGTGAGAGCTAATTCAATCAAGGAAACACTGCATGTTGGTGAAGGGCATATTGAAGAAGGATCAGCCGAGTGGTTCTTGTGGGAGAACAACTCCATTTGGCTCACTAACTTCACACACCATCAGGCTTCCAAGCAGCTCTCAAGGAAACTCAGTTTTCACACTCTATGCTTAGTGCCCTTTGAGTGCATTATCTAGGAATGAACCTGGTAGAGCATCCCACACAAGCGAATGCTCCACATGCGGGTTTCACATGCCACCAACTCCACATTCACAGGCAACTTCAGCGCCACAGCCGTTTTCAGATAGCCCTCAATGCAAAGGCTCTAGACGCAAATATTGGTGTGAGAGCTAATTCAATCAAGGAAACACTGCATGTTGGTGAAGGGCATATTGAAGAAGGATCAGCCAAGTGGTTCTTGTGGGAGAACAACTCCATTTGGCTCACTAACTTCACACACCATCAGGCTTCCAAGCAGCTCTCAAGGAAACTCAGTTTTCACACTCTATGCTTAGTGCCCTTTGTATGGCTAGGACTGAAATGAACCTGGTAGAGCATCCCACACAAACGAATGCTCCACATGCGGGTTTCACATGCCACCAACTCCACATTCACAGGCAACTTCAGCGCCACAGCCGTTTTCAGATAGCCCTCAATGCAAAGGCTCTAGACGCAAATATTGGTGTGAGAGCTAATTCAATCAAGGAAACACTGCATGTTGGTGAAGGGCATATTGAAGAAGGATCAGCCGAGTGGTTCTTGTGGGAGAACAACTCCATTTGGCTCACTAACTTCACACACCATCAGGCTTCCAAGCAGCTCTCAAGGAAACTCAGTTTTCACACCCTATGCTTAGTGCCCTTTGTATGGCTAGGTCTTGAAAGGAACCTGGTAGAGCATCCCACACAAACGAATGCTCCACATGCGGGTTTCACATGCCACCAACTCCACATTCACAGGCAACTTCAGCGCCACAGCCGTTTTCAGATAGCCCTCAATGCAAAGGCTCTAGACGCAAATATTGGTGTGAGGCTAATTCAATCAAGGAAACACTGCATGTTGGTGAAGGGCATATTGAAGAAGGATCAGCCGAGTGGTTCTTGTGGAGAACAACTCCATTTGGCTCACTAACTTCACACACCATCAGGCTTCCAAGCAGCTCTCAAGGAAACTCAGTTTTCACACTCTATGCTTAGTGCCCTTTGTATGGCTAGGACTGAAATGAACCTGGTAGAGCATCCCACACAAACGAATGCTCCACATGCGGGTTTCACATGCCACCAACTCCACATTCACAGGCAACTTCAGCGCCCACAGCCGTTTTCAGATAGCCCTCAATGCAAAGGCTCTAGACGCAAATATTGGTGTGAGAGCTAATTCAATCAAGGAAACACTGCATGTTGGTAAAGGGCATATTGAAGAAGGATCAGCCGAGTGGTTCTTGTGGGAGAACAACTCCATTTGGCTCACTAACTTCACACACCATCAGGCTTCAAGCAGCTCTCAAGGAAACTCAGTTTTCACACTCTATGCTTAGTGCCCTTTGAGTGCATTATCTAGGAATGAACCTGGTAGAGCATCCCACACAAACGAATGCTCCACATGCGGGTTTCACATGCCACCAACTCCACATTCACAGGCAACTTCAGCGCCACAGCCGTTTCAGATAGCCCTCAATGCAAAGGCTCTAGACGCAAATATTGGTGTGAGAGCTAATTCAATCAAGAAACACTGCATGTTGGTGAAGGGCATATTGAAGAAGGATCAGCCGAGTGGTTCTTGTGGGAGAACAACTCCATTTGGCTCACTAACTTCACACACCATCAGGCTTCCAAGCAGCTCTCAAGGAAACTCAGTTTTCACACTCTATGCTTACTGCCCTTTGAGTGCATTATCTAGGAATGAACCTGGTAGAGCATCCCACAGAAACGAATGCTCCACATGCGGGTTTCACATGCCACCAACTCCACATTCACAGGCAACTTCAGCGCCACAGCCGTTTTCAGATAGCCCTCAATGCAAAGGCTCTAGACGCAAATATGGTGTGAGAGCTAATTCAATCAAGGAAACACTGCATGTTGGTGAGGGCATATTGAAGAAGGATCAGCCGAGTGGTTCTTGTGGAGAACAACTCCATTTGGCTCACTAACTTCACACACCATCAGGCTTCCAAGCAGCTCTCAAGGAAACTCAGTTTTCACACTCTATGTTTAGTGCCCTTTGAATGCATTATCTAGGAATGAACCTGGTAGAGCATCCCACACAAACGAATGCTCCACATGCGGGTTTCACATGCCACCAACTCCACATTCACAGGCAACTTCAGCGCCACAGCCGTTTTCAGATAGCCCTCAATGCAAAGGCTCTAGACGCAAATATTGGTGTGAGAGCTAATTCAATCAAGGAAACACTGCATGTTGGTGAAGGGCATATTGAAGAAGGATCAGCCGAGTGGTTCTTGTGGGAGAACAACTCCATTTGGCTCACTAACTTCACACACCATCAGGCTTCCAAGCAGCTCTCAAGGAAACTCAGTTTTCACACTCTATGCTTAGTGCCCTTTGAGTGCATTATCTAGGAATGAACCTGGTAGAGCATCCCACACAAGCGAATGCTCCACATGCGGGTTTCACATGCCACCAACTCCACATTCACAGGCAACTTCAGCGCCACAGCCGTTTTCAGATAGCCCTCAATGCAAAGGCTCTAGACGCAAATATTGGTGTGAGAGCTAATTCAATCAAGGAAACACTGCATGTTGGTGAAGGGCATATTGAAGAAGGATCAGCCAAGTGGTTCTTGTGGGAGAACAACTCCATTTGGCTCACTAACTTCACACACCATCAGGCTTCCAAGCAGCTCTCAAGGAAACTCAGTTTTCACACTCTATGCTTAGTGCCCTTTGTATGGCTAGGACTGAAATGAACCTGGTAGAGCATCCCACACAAACGAATGCTCCACATGCGGGATTCACATGCCACCAACTCCACATTCACAGGCAACTTCAGCGCCACAGCCGTTTTCAGATAGCCCTCAATGCAAAGGCTCTAGACGCAAATATTGGTGTGAGAGCTAATTCAATCAAGGAAACACTGCATGTTGGTGAAGGGCATATTGAAGAAGGATCAGCCGAGTGGTTCTTGTGGTAGAACAACTCCATTTGGCTCACTAACTTCACACACCATCAGGCTTCCAAGCAGCTCTCAAGGAAACTCAGTTTTCACACTCTATGCTTAGTGCCCTTTGTGTGCCTAGGACTGAAATGAAGCTTGGTCAGCATCCCACACAAACGAATGCTCCACATGCGGGTTTCACATGCCACCAACTCCACATTCACAGGCAACTTCAGCGCCACAGCCGTTTCAGATAGCCCTCAAAGCAAAGGCTCTAGACGCAAATATTGGTGTGAGAGCTAATTCAATCAAGGAAACACTGCATGTTGGTGAAGGGCATATTGAAGAAGGATCAGCCGAGTGGTTCTTGTGGGAGAACAACTCCATTTGGCTCACTAACTTCACACACCATCAGGCTTCCAAGCAGCTCTCAAGGAAACTCAGTTTTCACACTCTATGCTTAGTGCCCTTTGAGTGCATTATCTAGGAAGGAACCTGGTAGAGCATCCCACACAAACGAATGCTCCACATGCGGGTTTCACATGCCACCAACTCCACATTCACAGGCAACTTCAGCGCCACAGCCGTTTTCAGATAGCCCTCAATGCAAAGGCTCTAGACACAAATATTGGTGTGAGAGCTAATTCAATCAAGGAAACACTGCATGTTGGTGAAGGGCATATTGAAGAAGGATCAGCCGAGTGGTTCTTGTGGGAGAACAACTCCATTTGGCTCACTAACTTCACACACCATCAGGCTTCCAAGCAGCTCTCAAGGAAACTCAGTTTTCACACTCTATGCTTAGTGCTCTTTGAGTGCATTATCTAGGAATGAACCTGGTAGAGCATCCCACAGAAACGAATGCTCCACATGCGGGTTTCACATGCCACCAACTCCACATTCACAGGCAACTTCAGCGCCACAGCCGTTTTCAGATAGCCCTCAATGCAAAGGCTCTAGACGCAAATATTGGTGTGAGAGCTAATTCAATCAAGGAAACACTGCATGTTGGTGAAGGACATATTGAAGAAGGATCAGCCGAGTGGTTCTTGTGGGAGAACAACTCCATTTGGCTCACTAACTTCACACACCATCAGGCTTCCAAGCAGCTCTCAAGGAAACTCAGTTTTCACACTCTATGTTTAGTGCCCTTTGAGTGCATTATCTAGGAATGAACCTGGTAGAGCATCCCACACAAACGAATGCTCCACATGCGGGATTCACATGCCACCAACTCCACATTCACAGGCAACTTCAGCGCCACAGCCGTTTTCAGATAGCCCTCAATGCAAAGGCTCTAGACGCAAATATTGGTGTGAGAGCTAATTCAATCAAGGAAACACTGCATGTTGGTGAAGGGCATATTGAAGAAGGATCAGCCAAGTGATTCTTGTGGGAGAACAACTCCATTTGGCTCACTAACTCACACACCATCAGGCTTCCAAGCAGCTCTCAAGGAAACTCAGTTTTCACACTCTATGCTTAGTGCCTTTTGTGTAACTAGGACTGAAATGAAGCTTGGTCAGCGTCCCACACAAACGAATGCTCCACATGCGGGTTTCACATGCCACCAACTGCACATTCACAGGCAACTTCAGCGCCACAGCCGTTTTCAGATAGCCCTCAATGCAAAGGCTCTAGACGCAAATATTGTGTGAGAGCTAATTCAATCAAGGGAAACACTGCATGTTGGTGAAGGGCATATTGAAGAAGGATCAGCCGAGTGGTTCTTGTGGGAGAACAACTCCATTTGGCTCACTAACTTCACACACCATCAGGCTTCCAAGCAGCTCTCAAGGAAACTCAGTTTTCACACTCTATGCTTAGTGCCCTTTGAGTGCATTATCTAGGAAGGAACCTGGTAGAGCATCCCACACAAACGAATGCTCCACATGCGGGTTTCACATGCCACCAACTCCACATTCACAGGCAACTTCAGCGCCACAGCCGTTTTCAGATAGCCCTCAATGCAAAGGCTCTAGACACAAATATTGGTGTGAGAGCTAATTCAATCAAGGAAACACTGCATGTTGGTGAAGGGCATATTGAAGAAGGATCAGCCGAGTGGTTCTTGTGGGAGAAACAACTCCATTTGGCTCACTAACTTCACACACCATCAGGCTTCCAAGCAGCTCTCAAGGAAACTCATTTTTCACACTCTATGCTTAGTGCTCTTTGAGTGCATTATCTAGGAATGAACCTGGTAGAGCATCCCACAGAAACGAATGCTCCACATGCGGGTTTCACATGCCACCAACTCCACATTCACAGGCACTTCAGCGCCACAGCCGTTTTCAGATAGCCCTCAATGCAAAGGCTCTAGACGCAAATATTGGTGTGAGAGCTAATTCAATCAAGGAAACACTGCATGTTGGTGAAGGACATATTGAAGAAGGATCAGCCGAGTGGTTCTTGTGGAGAACAACTCCATTTGGCTCACTAACTTCACACACCATCAGGCTTCCAAGCAGCTCTCAAGGAAACTCAGTTTTCACACTCTATGTTTAGTGCCCTTTGAGTGCATTATCTAGGAATGAACCTGGTAGAGCATCCCACACAAACGAATGCTCCACATGCGGGATTCACATGCCACCAACTCCACATTCACAGGCAACTTCAGCGCCACAGCCGTTTTCAGATAGCCCCTCAATGCAAAGGCTCTAGACGCAAATATTGGTGTGAGAGCTAATTCAATCAAGGAAACACTGCATGTTGGTGAAGGGCATATTGAAGAAGGATCAGCCAAGTGATTCTTGTGGGAGAACAACTCCCATTTGGCTCACTAACTTCACACACCATCAGGCTTCCAAGCAGCTCTCAAGGAAACTCAGTTTTCACACTCTATGCTTAGTGCCTTTTGTGTAACTAGGACTGAAATGAAGCTTGGTCAGCGTCCCACACAAACGAATGCTCCACATGCGGGTTTCACATGCCACCAACTCCACATTCACAGGCAACTTCAGCGCCACAGCCGTTTTCAGATAGCCCTCAATGCAAAGGCTCTAGACGCAAATATTGGTGTGAGGCTAATTCAATCAAGGAAACACTGCATGTTGGTGAAGGGCATATTGAGAAGGATCAGCCGAGTGGTTCTTGTGGGAGAACAACTCCATTTGGCTCACTAACTTCACACACCATCAGGCTTCCAAGCAGCTCTCAGGAAACTCAGTTTTCACACTCTATGCTTAGTGCCCTTTGAGTGCATTATCTAGGAATGAACCTGGTAGAGCATCCCACACAAACGAATGCTCCACATGCGGGTTTCACATGCCACCAACTCCACATTCACAGGAAACATCAGTGCCACAGCCGTTTTCAGATAGCCCTCAATGCAAAGGCTCTAGACGCAAATATTGGTGTGAGAGCTAATTCAATCAAGGAAGCACTGCATGTTGGTGAAGGGCATATTGAAGAAGGATCAGCCGAGTGGTTCTTGTGGGAGAACAACTCCATTTGGCTCACTAACTTCACACACCATCAGGCTTCCAAGCAGCTCTCAAGGAAACTCAGTTTTCACACTCTATGTTTAGTGCCATTTGAGTGCATTATCTAGGAATGAACCTGGTAGAGCATCCCACACAAACGAATGCTCCACATGCGGGTTTCACATGCCACCAACTCCACATTCACAGGCAACTTCAGCGCCACAGCCGTTTTCAGATAGCCCTCAATGCAAAGGCTCTAGACGCCAATATTGGTGTGAGAGCTAATTCAATCAAGGAAACACTGCATGTTGGTGAAGGGCATATTGAAGAAGGATCAGCCAAGTGGTTCTTGTGGGAGAACAACTCCATTTGGCTCACTAACTTCACACACCATCAGGCTTCCAAGCAGCTCTCAAGGAAACTCAGTTTTCACACTCTATGCTTAGTGCCCTTTGTATGGCTAGGACTGAAATGAACCTGGTAGAGCATCCCACACAAACGAATGCTCCACATGCGGGTTTCACATGCCACCAACTCCACATTCACAGCAACTTCAGCGCCACAGCCGTTTTCAGATAGCCCTCAATGCAAAGGCTCTAGACGCAAATATTGGTGTGAGAGCTAATTCAATCAAGGAAAACACTGCATGTTGGTGAAGGGCATATTGAAGAAGGATCAGCCGAGTGGTTCTTGTGGAGAACACTCCATTTGGCTCACTAACTTCAACATCACACATTGGCAATCACTAACTATCAACCACAACCATCAGGCTTCCAAGCAGCTCTCAAGGAAACTCAGTTTTACACTCTATGCTTTAGTGCCCTTTGAATGCCTTATCTGGAATGAAGCTTGGAGAGCATCCCACAGAAACGAATGCTCCACATGCGGGTTTCACGATGCCACCAACTCCACATTCACAGGCAACTTCAGCGCCACAGCCGTTTTCAGATAGCCCTCAATGCAAAGGATCTAGACGCAAATTTTGGTGTGAGAGCTAATTCAATCAAGGAAACACTGCATGTTGGTGAAGGGCATATTGAAGAAGGATCAGCCGAGTGGTTCTTGTGGAGAACAACTCCATTTGGCTCACTACTTCACACACCATCAGGCTTCCAAGCAGCTCTCAAGGAAACTCAGTTTTACACTCTATGCTTAGTGCCCTTTGAGTGCCTAGGACTGAAATGAAGCTTGGAGAGCATCCCACACAAACGAATGCTCCACATGCA
>NW_026697457.1:0-27422 GCF_030435755.1 Ochotona princeps | reverse complement strand
GTTCATTTCAGTCATAGCCAAAGAAGGCACTAAGCATAGAGTGTGAAAACTGAGTTTCCTTGAGAGCTGCTTGGAAGCCTGATGGTGTGTGAAGTTAGTGAGCCAAATGGAGTTGTTCTCCCACAAGAACCACTCGGCTGATCCTTCTTCAATATGCCCTTCACCAACATGCTGTGTTTCCTTGATTGAATTAGCTCTCACACCAATATTTGCGTCTAGAGCCTTTGCATTGAGGGCTATCTGAAAACGGCTGTGGCGCTGAAGTTGCCTGTGAATGTGGAGTTGGTGGCCATGTGAAACCCGCATGTAGAGCATTCGTTACTGTGGGATGCTCTACCAGGTTCATTCCTAGATAATGCACTCAAAGGGCACTAAGCATAGAGTGTCGAAAACTGAGTTTCCTTGAGAGCTGCTTGGAAGCTGATGGTGTGTGAAGTTAGTGAGCCAAATGGAGTTGTTCTCCCACAAGAACCACTCGGCTGATCATCTTCAATATGCCCTTCACCCAACATGCAGTGTTTCTTGATTGAATTAGCTCTCACACCAATATTTGCGTCTAGAGCCTTTGCATTGAGGGCTATCTGTAAAACGGCCTGTGGCGCTGAAGTTGCCTGTGAATGTGGAGTTGGTGGCATGTGAAACCCGCATGTGGAGCATTCGTTTGTGTGGGATGCTCTACCAGGTTCATTTCAGTCATAGCCAAAGAAAGGGCACTAAGCATAGAGTGTGAAAACTGAGTTTCCTTGAGAGCTGCTTGGAAGCCTGATGGTGTGTGAAGTTAGTGAGCCAAATGGAGTTGTTCTCCCACAAGAACCACTCGGCTGATCCTTCTTCAATATGCCCTTCACAACATGCAGTGTTTCCTTGATTGAATTAGCTCTCACACCAATATTTGCGTCTAGAGCCTTTGCATTGAGGGCTATCTGAAAACGGCTGTGGCGCTGAAGTTGCCTGTGAATGTGGAGTTGGTGGCATGTGAAACCCCATGTGGAGCATTCGTTTGTGTGGGATGCTCTACCAGGTTCATTTCAGTCATAGCCAAAGAAAGGGCACTAAGCATAGAGTGTGAAAACTGAGTTTCCTTGAGAGCTGCTTGGAAGCCTGATGGTGTGTGAAGTTAGTGAGCCAAATGGAGTTGTTCTCCCCAAGAACCACTCGGCTGATCCTTCTTCAATATGCCCTTCACCAACATGCAGTGTTTCCTTGATTGAATTAACTCTCACACCAATATTTGCGTCTAGAGCCTTTGCATTGAGGGCTATCTGAAAACGGCTGTGGCGCTGAAGTTGCCTGTGAATGTGGAGTTGGTGGCATGTGAAACCCGCATGTGGAGCATTCGTTTGTGTGGGATGCTCTACAGGTTCATTTCAGTCATAGCCAAAGAAAGGGCACTAAGCAGAGAGTGTGAAAACTGAGTTTCCTTGAGAGCTGCTTGGAAGCCTGATGGTGTGTGAAGTTAGTGAGCCAAATGGAGTTGTTCTCCCACAAGAACCACTCGGCTGATCCTTCTTCAATATGCCCTTCACCAACATGCTGTGTTTCCTTGATTGAATTAGCTCTCACACCAATATTTGCGGTCTAGAGCCTTTGCATTGAGGGCTATCTGAAAACGGCTGTGGCGCTGAAGTTGCCTGTGAATGTGGAGTTGGTGGCATGTGAAACCCGCATGTAGAGCATTCGTTTCTGTGGGATGCTCTACCAGGTTCATTCCTAGATAATGCACTCAAAGGGCACTAAGCATAGAGTGTGAAAACTGAGTTTCCTTGAGAGCTGCTTGGAAGCCTGATGGTGGTGTGAAGTTAGTGAGCCAAATGGAGTTGTTCTCCCACAAGAACCACTCGGCTGATCCTTCTGTCAATATGCCCTTCACCAACATGCAGTGTTTCCTTGATTGAATTAGCTCTCACACCAATATTTGCGTCTAGAGCCTTTGCATTGAGGGCTATCTGAAAACGGCTGTGGCGCTGAAGTTGCCTGTGAATGTGGAGTTGGTGGCATGTGAAACCCGCATGTGGAGCATTTCGTTTGTGTGGGATGCTCTACCAGGTTCATTTCAGTCATAGCCAAAGAAGGACACTAAGCAATAGAGTGTGAAAACTGAGTTTCCTTGAGAGCTGCTTGGAAGCCTGATGGTGTGTGAAGTTAGTGAGCCAAATGGAGTTGTTCTCCCACAAGAACCACTCGGCTGATCCTTCTTCAATATGCCCTTCACGAACATGCAGTGTTTCCTTGATTGAATTAGCTCTCACACCAATATTTGCGTCTAGAGCCTTTGCTTTGAGGGCTATCTGAAAACGGCTGTGGGCGCTGGACAGTTGCCTGTTGAATGTGGAGTTGGTGGCATGTGAAACCCGCATGTAGAGCATTCGTTTTCTGTGGGATGCTCTACCAGGTTCATTCCTAGATAATGCACTCAAAGGGCACTAAGCATAGAGTGTGAAAACTGAGTTTCCTTGAGAGCTGCTTGGAAGCCTGATGGTGTGTGAAGTTAGTGAGCCAAATGGAGTTGTTCTCCCACAAGAACCACTCGGCTGATCCTTCTTCAATATGCCTTCACCAACATGCAGTGTTTCCTTGATTGAATTAGCTCTCACACCAATATTTGCGTCTAGAGCCTTTGCTTTTTAGGGCTATCTGAAAACGGCTGTGGCGCTGAAGTTGCCTGTGAATGTGGAGTTGGTGGCATGTGAAACCCGCATGTGGAGCATTCGTTTGTGTGGGATGCTCTACCAGGTTCATTTCAGTCATAGCCAAAGAAAGGGCACTAAGCATAGAGTGTGAAAACTGAGTTTCCCTTGAGAGCTGCTTGGAAGCCTGATGGTGGTGTGAAGTTAGTGAGCCAAATGGAGTGTTCTCCCACAAGAACCACTTGGCTTATCCTTCTTCAATATGCCCTTCACCAACATGCAGTGTTTCCTTGATTGAATTAGCTCTCACACCAATATTTGCGTCTAGAGCCTTTGCTTTGAGGGCTATCTGAAAACGGCTGTGGCGCTGAAGTTGCCTGTGAAGTGGAGTTGGTGGCATGTGAAACCCGCATGTAGAGCATTCGTTTCTGTGGGATGCTCTGACCAGGTTCATTCCTAGTAATGCACTCAAAGGGCACTAAGCATAGAGTGTGAAAACTGAGTTTCCTTGAGAGCTGCTTGGAAGCCTGATGGTGTGTGAAGTTAGTGAGCCAAATGGAGTTGTTTCTCCCACAAGAACCACTCGGCTGATCCTTCTTCAATATGCCCTTCACCAACATGCAGTGTTTCCTTGATTGAATTAGCTCTCACACCAATATTTGCGTCTAGAGCCTTTGCATTGAGGGCTATCTGAAAACGGCTGTGGCGCTGAAGTTGCCTGTGAATGTGGAGTTGTGGCATGTGAAACCCGCATGTGGAGCATTAGTTTATGTGGGATGCTCTCCAAGCTTCCTTTCAGTACTAGGCACTCAAAGGGCACTAAGCATAGAGTGTGAAAACTGAGTTTCCTTGAGAGCTGCTTGGAAGCCTGATGGTGTGTGACGTTAGTGAGCCAAATGGAGTTGTTCTCCCACAAGAACCACTCGGCTGATCCTTCTTCAATATGCCCTTCACCAACATGCAGTGTTTCCTTGATTGAATTAGCTCTCACACCAATTTTTGCGTCTAGAGCCTTTGCTTTGAGGGCTATCTGAAAATGGCTGTGGCGCTGAAGTTGCCTGTGAATGTGGAGTTGGTGGCATGTGAAACCCGCATGTGAGCATTCGTTTGTGTGGGATGCTCTACCAGGTTCATTTCAGTCATAGCCAAAGAAAGGGCACTAAGCATAGAGTGTGTGAAAACTGAGTTTCCTTGAGAGCTGCTTGGAAGCCTGATGGGTGTGTGAAGTTAGTGAGCCAAATGGAGTTGTTCTCCCACAAGAACCACTCGCTGATCCTTCTTCAATATGCCCTTCACCAACATGCAGTGTTTCCTTGATTGAATTAGCTCTCACACCAATATTTGCGTCTAGAGCCTTTGCATTGAGGGCTATCTGAAAACGGCTGTGGGCGCTGAAGTTGCCTGAGAATGTGGAGTTGGTGGCATGTGAAAACCCGCATGTGGAGCATTCGTTTATGTGGATGCTCTCCAAGCTTCATTTCAGTCATAGGCACTCAAAGGGCACTAAGCATAGATTGTGAAAAACTGAGTTTCCTTGAGAGCTGCTTGGAAGCCTGATGTGTGTGAAGTTAGTGAGCCAAATGGAGTTGTTCTCCCACAAGAACCACTCGGCTGATCCTTCTTCAATATGCCCTTCACCAACATGCAGTGTTTCCTTGATTGAATTAGCTCTCACACCAATATTTGCGTCTAGAGCCTTTGCATTGAGGGCTATCTGAAAACGGCTGTGGCGCTGAGAGTTGCCTGTGAATGTGGAGTTGGTGGCATGTGAAACCCCCATGTGGAGCATTCGTTTGTGTGGGATGCTCTACCAGGTTCATTTCAGTCATAGCCAAAGAAGGGCACTAAGCATAGAGTGTGAAAACTGAGTTTCCTTGAGAGCTGCTTGAAGCCTGATGGTGTGTGAAGTTAGGTGAGCCAAATGGAGTTGTTCTCCCACAAGAACCACTCGGCTGATCCTTCTTCAATATGCCCTTCACCAACATGCAGTGTTTCCTTGATTGAATTAACTCTCACACCAATATTTGCGTCTAGAGCCTTTGCATTGAGGGCTATCTGAAAACGGCTGTGGCGCTGAAGTTGCCTGTGACTGTGGAGTTGGTGGCATGTGAAACCCGCATGTGGAGCATTCGTTTCTGTGGGATGCTCTACCAGGTTCATTCCTAGATAATGCACTCAAAGGGCACTAAGCATAGAGTGTGAAAACTGAGTTTCCTTGAGAGCTGCTTGGAAGCCTGATGGTGTGTGAAGTTAGTGAGCCAAATGGAGTTGTTCTGCCACAAGAACCACTTGGCTGATCCTTCTTCAATATGCCCTTCACCAACATGCAGTGTTTCCTTGATTGAATTAGCTCTCACACCAATATTTGCGTCTAGAGCCTTTGCATTGAGGGCTATCTGAAAACGGCTGTGGCGCTGAAGTTGCTGTGAATGTGGAGTTGGTGGCATGTGAAACCCGCATGTGGAGCATTCGTTTGTGTGGGATGCTCTACCAGGTTCATTTCAGTCATAGCCAAAGAAAGGGCACTAAGCATAGAGTGTGAAAACTGAGTTCCTTGAGAGCTGCTTGGAAGCCTGATGGTGTGTGAAGTTAGTGAGCCAAATGGAGTTGTTCTCCACAAGAACCACTCGGCTGATCCTTCATCAATATGCCCCTTCACCAACGATGCCTGAGTTTCCTTGATTGAATTAGCTCTCACACCAATATTTTGCGTTCTAGAGCCTTTGCAATTGAGGGCCTATCTGATAAACGGCTGTGGCGCTCGAAGTTGCCTGTGAATGTGGAGTTGGTGGCATGTGAAACCCGCCTGGTGGAGCATTCGTTTATGTGGGATGCTGGACCAAGCTTCATTTCAGTCCTAGGCACTCAAAGGGCACTAAGCATAGGATTGTGAAAACTGAGTTTCCTTGAGAGCTGCTTGGAAGCCTGATGGTGTGTGAAGTTAGTGAGCCAAATGGAGTTGTTCTCCCACAAGAACCACTCGGCTGATCCTTCTTCAATATGCCCTTCACCAACATGCAGTGTTTCCTTGATTGAATTAACTCTCACACCAATATTTGCGTCTAGAGCCCTTTGCATTGAGGGCTATCTGAAAACGGCTGTGGCGCTGAAGTTGCCTGTGAATGTGGCGTTGGTGGCATGTGAAACCCGCATGTGGAGCATTCGTTTGTGTGGGATGCTCTACCAGGTTCATTTCAGTCATAGCCAAAGAAAGGGCACTAAGCATAGGAGTGTGAAAACTGAGGTTTCCTTGAGAGGCTGCTTGGAAGCCTGATGGTGTGTGAAGTTAGTGAGCCAAATGGAGTTGTTCTCCCACAAGAACCACTCGGCTGATCCTTCTTCAATATGCCCTTCACCAACATGCAGGGTTCCTTGATTGAATTAACTCTCACACCAATATTTTGCGTCTAGAGCCTTTGCATTGAGGGCTATCTGAAAACGGCTGTAGGCGCTGAAAGTTGCCTGTGAATGTGGAGTTGGTGGCATGTGAAACCCGCATGTGGGAGCATTCGTTTATGTGGGATGCTCTACAAGCTTCATTTCAGTCCTAGGCACACAAATAGCACTAAGCATAGAGTGTGAAAACTGAGTTTCCTTGAGAGCTGCTTGGAAGCCTGATGGTGTGTGAAGTTAGTGAGCCAAATGGAGAACCACTCGGCTGATCCTTCTTCAATATGCCCTTCACCAACATGCAGTGTTTCCTTGATTGAATTAGCTCTCACACCAATATTTGCGTCTAGAGCCTTTGCTTTGAGGGCTATCTGAAAACGGCTGTGGCGCTGAAGTTGCCTGTGAATGTGGAGTTGGTGGCATGTGAAACTCGCATGTAGAGCATTCGTTTCTGTGGGATGCTCTACCAGGTTCATTCCTAGATAATGCACTCAAAGGGCACTAAGCATAGAGTGTGAAAACTGAGTTTCCTTGAGAGCTGCTTGGAAGCCTGATGGCGTGTGAAGTTAGTGAGCCAAATGGAGTTGTTCTCCCACAAGAACCACTCGGCTGATCCTTCTTCAATATGCCCTTCACCAACATGCAGTGTTTCCTTGATTGAATTAGCTCTCACACCAATATTTGCGTCTAGAGCCTTTGCTTTGAGGGCTATCTGAAAACGGCTGTGGCGCTGAAGTTGCCTGTGAATGTGGAGTTGGTGGCATGTGAAACCCGCATGTGGAGCATTCGTTTGTGTGCGATGCTCTACCAAGCTTCATTTCAGTCCTGGGCACACAAAGAGCACTAAGCATAGAGTGTGAAAACTGAGTTTCCTTGAGAGCTGCTTGGAAGCCTGATGGTGTGTGAAGTTAGTGAGCCAAATGGAGTTGTTCTCCCACAAGAACCACTCGGCTGATCCTTCTTCAATATGCCCTTCACCAACATGCAGTGTTTCCTTGATTGAATTAGCTCTCACACCAATATTTGCGTCTAGAGCCTTTGCATTGAGGGCTATCTGAAAACGGCTGTGGCGCTGAAGTTGCCTGTGAATGTGGAGTTGGTGGCATGTGAAACCCGCATGTAGAGCATTCGTTTCTGTGGGATGCTCTACCAGGTTCATTCCTAGATAATGCACTCAAAGGGCACTAAGCATAGAGTGTGAAAACTGAGTTTCCTTGAGAGCTGCTTGGAAGCCTGATGGTGTGTGAAGTTAGTGAGCCAAATGGAGTTGTTCTCCCACAAGAACCACTCGGCTGATCCTTCTTCAATATGCCCTTCACCAACATGCAGTGTTTCCTTGATTGAATTAGCTCTCACACCAATATTTGCGTCTAGAGCCTTTGCATTCAGGGCTATCTGAAAACGGCTGTGGCGCTGAAGTTGCCTGTGAATGTGGAGTTGGTGGCATGTGAAACCCGCATGTGGAGCATTCGTTTGTGTGGGATGCTGACCAAGCTTCATTTCAGTCCTAGACACAAATAGCACTAAGCATAGAGTGTGAAAACTGAGTTTCCTTGAGAGCTGCTTGGAAGCCTGATGGTGTGTGAAGTTAGTGAGCCAAATGGAGTTGTTCTCCCACAAGAACCACTCGGCTGATTCTTTTTCAATATGCCCTTCACCAACATGCAGTGTTTCCTTGATTGAATTAGCTCTCACACCAATATTTGCGTCTAGAGCCTTTGCATTGAGGGCTATCTGAAAACGGCTGTGGCGCTGAAGTTGCCTGTGAATGTGGAGTTGGTGGCATGTGAAACCCGCATGTGGAGCATTCGTTTGTGTGGGATGCTCTACCAAGTTCATTTCAGTCATAGCCAAAGAAAGGGCACTAAGCATAGAGTGTGAAAACTGAGTTTCCTTGAGAGCTGCTTGGAAGCCTGATGGTGTGTGAAGTTAGTGAGCCAAATGAGTTGTTCTCCCACAAGAACCACTCGGCTGATTCTTCTTCAATATGCCCTTCACCAACATGCAGTGTTTCCTTGATTGAATTAGCTCTCACACCAATATTTGCGTCTAGAGCCTTTGCATTGAGGGCTATCTGAAAACGGCTGTGGCGCTGAAGTTGCCTGTGAATGTGGAGTTGGTGGCATGTGAAACCCGCATGTGGAGCATTCGTTTGTGTGGGATGCTGACCAAGCTTCATTTCAGTCCTAGGCACACAAAGAGCACTAAGCATAGAGTGTGAAAACTGAGTTTCCTTGAGAGCTGCTTGGAAGCCTGATGGTGTGTGAAGTTAGTGAGCCAAATGGAGTTGTTCTCCCACAAGAACCACTCGGCTGATCCTTCTTCAATATGCCCTTCACCAACATGCAGTGTTTCCTTGATTGAATTAGCTCTCACACCAATATTTGCGTCTAGAGCCTTTGCATTGAGGGCTATCTGAAAACGGCTGTGGCGCTGAAGTTGCCTGTGAATGTGGAGTTGGTGGCATGTGAAACCCGCATGTGGAGCATTCGTTTATGTGGGATGCTGACCAAGCTTCATTTCAGTCCTAGCACCTCAAAGGGCACTAAGCATAGAGTGTGAAAACTGAGTTTCCTTGAGAGCTGCTTGGAAGCCTGATGGTGTGTGAAGTTAGTGAGCCAAATGGAGTTGTTCTCCCACAAGAACCACTCGGCTGATCCTTCTTCAATATGCCCTTCACCAACATGCAGTGTTTCCTTGATTGAATTAGCTCTCACACCAATATTTGCGTCTAGAGCCTTTGCATTCAGGGCTATCTGAAAACGGCTGTGGCGCTGAAGTTGCCTGTGAATGTGGAGTTGGTGGCATGTGAAACTCGCATGTAGAGCATTCGTTTCTGTGGGATGCTCTACCAGGTTCATTCCTAGATAATGCACTCAAAGGGCACTAAGCATAGAGTGTGAAAACTGAGTTTCCTTGAGAGCTGCTTGGAAGCCTGATGGCGTGTGAAGTTAGTGAGCCAAATGGAGTTGTTCTCCCACAAGAACCACTCGGCTGATCCTTCTTCAATATGCCCTTCACCAACATGCAGTGTTTCCTTGATTGAATTAGCTCTCACACCAATATTTGCGTCTAGAGCCTTTGCTTTGAGGGCTATCTGAAAACGGCTGTGGCGCTGAAGTTGCCTGTGAATGTGGAGTTGGTGGCATGTGAAACCCGCATGTGGAGCATTCGTTTGTGTGGGATGCTGACCAAGCTTCATTTCAGTCCTGGGCACACAAAGAGCACTAAGCATAGAGTGTGAAAACTGAGTTTCCTTGAGAGCTGCTTGGAAGCCTGATGGTGTGTGAAGTTAGTGAGCCAAATGGAGTTGTTCTCCCACAAGAACCACTCGGCTGATCCTTCTTCAATATGCCCTTCACCAACATGCAGTGTTTCCTTGATTGAATTAGCTCTCACACCAATATTTGCGTCTAGAGCCTTTGCATTGAGGGCTATCTGAAAACGGCTGTGGCGCTGAAGTTGCCTGTGAATGTGGAGTTGGTGGCATGTGAAACCCGCATGTAGAGCATTCGTTTCTGTGGGATGCTCTACCAGGTTCATTCCTAGATAATGCACTCAAAGGGCACTAAGCATAGAGTGTGAAAACTGAGTTTCCTTGAGAGCTGCTTGGAAGCCTGATGGTGTGTGAAGTTAGTGAGCCAAATGGAGTTGTTCTCCCACAAGAACCACTCGGCTGATCCTTCTTCAATATGCCCTTCACCAACATGCAGTGTTTCCTTGATTGAATTAGCTCTCACACCAATATTTGCGTCTAGAGCCTTTGCATTCAGGGCTATCTGAAAACGGCTGTGGCGCTGAAGTTGCCTGTGAATGTGGAGTTGGTGGCATGTGAAACCCGCATGTGGAGCATTCGTTTGTGTGGGATGCTGACCAAGCTTCATTTCAGTCCTAGACACAAATAGCACTAAGCATACAGTGTGAAAACTGAGTTTCCTTGAGAGCTGCTTGGAAGCCTGATGGTGTGTGAAGTTAGTGAGCCAAATGGAGTTGTTCTCCCACAAGAACCACTCGGCTGATCCTTCTTCAATATGCCCTTCACCAACATGCAGTGTTTCCTTGATTGAATTAGCTCTCACACCAATATTTGCGTCTAGAGCCTTTGCATTGAGGGCTATCTGAAAACGGCTGTGGCGCTGAAGTTGCCTGTGAATGTGGAGTTGGTGGCATGTGAAACCCGCATGTGGAGCATTCGTTTGTGTGGGATGCTCTACCAAGTTCATTTCAGTCACAGCCAAAGAAAGGGCACTAAGCATAGAGTGTGAAAACTGAGTTTCCTTGAGAGCTGCTTGGAAGCCCTGATGGTGTGTGAAGTTAGTGAGCCAAATGGAGTTGTTCTCCCACAAGAACCACTCGGCTGATTCTTCTTCAATATGCCCTTCACCAACATGCAGTGTTTCCTTGATTGAATTAGCTCTCACACCAATATTTGCGTCTAGAGCCTTTGCATTGAGGGCTATCTGAAAACGGCTGTGGCGCTGAAGTTGCCTGTGAATGTGGAGTTGGTGGCATGTGAAACCCGCATGTAGAGCATTCGTTTCTGTGGGATGCTCTACCAGGTTCATTCCTAGATAATGCACTCAAAGGGCACTAAGCATAGAGTGTGAAAACTGAGTTTCCTTGAGAGCTGCTTGGAAGCCTGATGGTGTGTGAAGTTAGTGAGCCAAATGGAGTTGTTCTCCCACAAGAACCACTCGGCTGATCCTTCTTCAATATGCCCTTCACCAACATGCAGTGTTTCCTTGATTGAATTAGCTCTCACACCAATATTTGCGTCTAGAGCCTTTGCATTCAGGGCTATCTGAAAACGGCTGTGGCGCTGAAGTTGCCTGTGAATGTGGAGTTGGTGGCATGTGAAACCCGCATGTGGAGCATTCGTTTGTGTGGGATGCTGACCAAGCTTCATTTCAGTCCTAGGCACACAAATAGCACTAAGCATAGAGTGTGAAAACTGAGTTTCCTTGAGAGCTGCTTGGAAGCCTGATGGTGTGTGAAGTTAGTGAGCCAAATGGAGTTGTTCTCCCACAAGAACCACTCGGCTGATCCTTCTTCAATATGCCCTTCACCAACATGCAGTGTTTCCTTGATTGAATTAACTCTCACACCAATATTTGCGTCTAGAGCCTTTGCATTGAGGGCTATCTGAAAACGGCTGTGGCGCTGAAGTTGCCTGTGAATGTGGAGTTGGTGGCATGTGAAACCCGCATGTGGAGCATTCGTTTGTGTGGGATGCTGACCAAGCTTCATTTCAGTCCTAGGCACACAAAGAGCACTAAGCATAGAGTGTGAAAACTGAGTTTCCTTGAGAGCTGCTTGGAAGCCTGATGGTGTGTGAAGTTAGTGAGCCAAATGGAGTTGTTCTCCCACAAGAACCACTCGGCTGATCCTTCTTCAATATGCCCTTCACCAACATGCAGTGTTTCCTTGATTGAATTAACTCTCACACCAATATTTGCGTCTAGAGCCTTTGCATTCAGGGCTATCTGAAAACGGCTGTGGCGCTGAAGTTGCCTGTGAATGTGGAGTTGGTGGCATGTGAAACCCGCATGTGGAGCATTCGTTTGTGTGGGATGCTGACCAAGCTTCATTTCAGTCCTGGGCACACAAAGAGCACTAAGCATAGAGTGTGAAAACTGAGTTTCCTTGAGAGCTGCTTGGAAGCCTGATGGTGTGTGAAGTTAGTGAGCCAAATGGAGTTGTTCTCCCACAAGAACCACTCGGCTGATCCTTCTTCAATATGCCCCTTCACCAACATGCAGTGTTTCCTTGATTGAATTAGCTCTCACACCAATATTTGCGTCTAGAGCCTTTGCATTGAGGGCTATCTGAAAACGGCTGTGGCGCTGAAGTTGCCTGTGAATGTGGAGTTGGTGGCATGTGAAACCCGCATGTGGAGCATTCGTTTGTGTGGGATGCTCTACCAAGTTCATTTCAGTCATAGCCAAAGAAAGGGCACTAAGCAGAGAGTGTGAAAACTGAGTTTCCTTGAGAGCTGCTTGGAAGCCTGATGGTGTGTGACGTTAGTGAGCCAAATGGAGTTGTTCTCCCACAAGAACCACTCGGCTGATCCTTCTTCAATATGCCCTTCACCAACATGCAGTGTTTCCTTGATTGAATTAACTCTCACACCAATATTTGCGTCTAGAGCCTTTGCATTGAGGGCTATCTGAAAACGGCTGTGGCGCTGAAGTTGCCTGAGAATGTGGAGTTGGTGGCATGTGAAACCCGCATGTGGAGCATTCGTTTCTGTGGGATGCTCTACCAGGTTCATTTCAGTCCTAGCCATACAAAGGGCACTAAGCAGAGAGTGTGAAAACTGAGTTTCCTTGAGAGCTGCTTGGAAGCCTGATGGTGTGTGAAGTTAGTGAGCCAAATGGAGTTGTTCTCCCACAAGAACCACTCGGCTGATCCTTCTTCAATATGCCCTTCACCAACATGCAGTGTTTCCTTGATTGAATTAGCTCTCACACCAATATTTGCGTCTAGAGCCTTTGCTTTGAGGGCTATCTGAAAACGGCTGTGGCGCTGAAGTTGCCTGTGAATGTGGAGTTGGTGGCATGTGAAACCCGCATGTGGAGCATTCGTTTGTGTGGGATGCTCTACCAGGTTCATTCCTAGATAATTCAGTCAAAGGGCACTAAGCATAGAGTGTGAAAACTGAGTTTCCTTGAGAGCTGCTTGGAAGCCTGATGGTGTGTGACGTTAGTGAGCCAAATGGAGTTGTTCTCCCACAAGAACCACTCGGCTGATTCTTCTTCAATATGCCCTTCACCAACATGCAGTGTTTCCTTGATTGAATTAGCTCTCACACCAATATTTGCGTCTAGAGCCTTTGCTTTGAGGGCTATCTGAAAACGGCTGTGGCGCTGAAGTTGCCTGTGAATGTGGAGTTGGTGGCATGTGAAACCCGCATGTAGAGCATTCGTTTCTGTGGGATGCTCTACCAGGTTCATTCCTAGATAATGCACTCAAAGGGCACTAAGCATAGAGTGTGAAAACTGAGTTTCCTTGAGAGCTGCTTGGAAGCCTGATGGTGTGTGAAGTTAGTGAGCCAAATGGAGTTGTTCTCCCACAAGAACCACTCGGCTGATCCTTCTTCAATATGCCCTTCACCAACATGCAGTGTTTCCTTGATTGAATTAGCTCTCACACCAATATTTGTGTCTAGAGCCTTTGCATTGAGGGCTATCTGAAAACGGCTGTGGCGCTGAAGTTGCCTGTAAATGTGGAGTTGGTGGCATGTGAAACCCGCATGTGGAGCATTCGTTTATGTGGGATGCTCTCCAAGCTTCCTTTCAGTACTAGGCACTCAAAGGGCACTAAGCATAGAGTGTGAAAACTGAGTTTCCTTGAGAGCTGCTTGGAAGCCTGATGGTGTGTGACGTTAGTGAGCCAAATGGAGTTGTTCTCCCACAAGAACCACTCGGCTGATCCTTCTTCAATATGCCCTTCACCAACATGCAGTGTTTCCTTGATTGAATTAGCTCTCACACCAATATTTGCGTCTAGAGCCTTTGCATTGAGGGCTATCTGAAAACGGCTGTGGCGCTGAAGTTGCCTGTGAATGTGGAGTTGGTGGCATGTGAAACCCGCATGTAGAGCATTCGTTTGTGTGGGATGCCCTACCAGGTTCATTCCTAGATAATGCACTCAAAGGGCACTAAGCATAGAGTGTGAAAACTGAGTTTCCTTGAGAGCTGCTTGGAAGCCTGATGGTGTGTGACGTTAGTGAGCCAAATGGAGTTGTTCTCCCACAAGAACCACTCGGCTGATCCTTCTTCAATATGCCCTTCACCAACATGCAGTGTTTCCTTGATTGAATTAGCTCTCACACCAATATTTGCGTCTAGAGCCTTTGCATTGAGGGCTATCTGAAAACGGCTGTGGCGCTGAAGTTGCCTGTGAATGTGGAGTTGGTGGCATGTGAAACCCGCATGTAGAGCATTCGTTTCTGTGGGATGCTCTACCAGGTTCATTTCAGTCATAGCCAAAGAAAGGGCACTAAGCATAGAGTGTGAAAACTGAGTTTCCTTGAGAGCTGCTTGGAAGCCTGATGGTGTGTGAAGTTAGTGAGCCAAATGGAGTTGTTCTCCCACAAGAACCACTCGGCTGATCCTTCTTCAATATGCCCTTCACCAACATGCAGTGTTTCCTTGATTGAATTAGCTCTCACACCAATATTTGCGTCTAGAGCCTTTGCTTTGAGGGCTATCTGAAAACGGCTGTGGCGCTGAAGTTGCCTGTGAATGTGGAGTTGGTGGCATGTGAAACCCGCATGTGGAGCATTCGTTTGTGTGGGATGCTGACCAAGTTTCATTTCAGTCCTGGGCACACAAAGAGCACTAAGCATAGAGTGTGAAAACTGAGTTTCCTTGAGAGCTGCTTGGAAGCCTGATGGTGTGTGAAGTTAGTGAGCCAAATGGAGTTGTTCTCCCACAAGAACCACTCGGCTGATCCTTCTTCAATATGCCCTTCACCAACATGCAGTGTTTCCTTGATTGATTTAGCTCTCACACCAATATTTGCGTCTAGAGCCTTTGCTTTGAGGGCTATCTGAAAACGGCTGTGGCGCTGAAGTTGCCTGTGAATGTGGAGTTGGTGGCATGTGAAACCCGCATGTGGAGCATTCGTTTGTGTGGGATGCTCTACCAAGTTCATTTCAGTCATAGCCAAAGAAAGGGCACTAAGCATAGAGTGTGAAAACTGAGTTTCCTTGAGAGCTGCTTGGAAGCCTGATGGTGTGTGAAGTTAGTGAGCCAAATGGAGTTGTTCTCCCACAAGAACCACTCGGCTGATCCTTCTTCAATATGCCCTTCACCAACATGCAGTGTTTCCTTGATTGAATTAACTCTCACACCAATATTTGCGTCTAGAGCCTTTGCATTGAGGGCTATCTGAAAACGGCTGTGGCGCTGAAGTTGCCTGAGAATGTGGAGTTGGTGGCATATGAAACCCGCATGTGGAGCATTCGTTTGTGTGGGATGCTCTACCTGGTTCATTTCAGTCCTAGCCATACAAAGGGCACTAAGCAGAGAGTGTGAAAACTGAGTTTCCTTGAGAGCTGCTTGGAAGCCTGATGGTGTGTGACGTTAGTGAGCCAAATGGAGTTGTTCTCCCACAAGAACCACTCGGCTGATCCTTCTTCAATATGCCCTTCACCAACATGCTGTGTTTCCTTGATTGAATTAGCTCTCACACCAATATTTGCGTCTAGAGCCTTTGCATTGAGGGCTATCTGAAAACGGCTGTGGCGCTGAAGTTGCCTGTAAATGTGGAGTTGGTGGCATGTGAAACCCGCATGTGGAGCATTCGTTTGTGTGGGATGCTCTACCAGGTTCATTCCTACATAATGCACTCAAAGGGCACTAAGCATAGAGTGTGAAAACTGAGTTTCCTTGAGAGCTGCTTGGAAGCCTGATGGTGTGTGATGTTAGTGAGCCAAATGGAGTTGTTCTCCCACAAGAACCACTCGGCTGATCCTTCTTCAATATGCCCTTCACCAACATGCAGTGTTTCCTTGATTGAATTAGCTCTCACACCAATATTTGCGTCTAGAGCCTTTGCATTGAGGGCTATCTGAAAACGGCTGTGGCGCTGAAGTTGCCTGTGAATGTGGAGTTGGTGGCATGTGAAACCCGCATGTGGAGCATTCGTTTGTGTGGGATGCTCTACCAGTTTCATTTCAGTCCTAGCCAAAGAAAGGGCACTAAGCATAGAGTGTGAAAACTGAGTTTCCTTGAGAGCTGCTTGGAAGCCTGATGGTGTGTGAAGTTAGTGAGCCAAATGGAGTTGTTCTCCCACAAGAACCACTCGGCTGATCCTTCTTCAATATGCCCTTCACCAACATGCAGTGTTTCCTTGATTGAATTAACTCTCACACCAGTATTTGCGTCTAGAGCCTTTGCATTCAGGGCTATCTGAAAACGGCTGTGGCGCTGAAGTTGCCTGAGAATGTGGAGTTGGTGGCATGTGAAACCCGCATGTGGAGCATTCGTTTGTGTGGGATGCTCTACCAGGTTCATTTCAGTCCTAGCCATACAAAGGGCACTAAGCATAGAGTGTGAAAACTGAGTTTCCTTGAGAGCTGCTTGGAAGCCTGATGGTGTGTGACGTTAGTGAGCCAAATGGAGTTGTTCTCCCACAAGAACCACTCGGCTGATCCTTCTTCAATATGCCCTTCACCAACATGCAGTGTTTCCTTGATTGAATTAGCTCTCACACCAATATTTGCGTCTAGAGCCTTTGCTTTGAGGGCTATCTGAAAACGGCTGTGGCGCTGAAGTTGCCTGTGAATGTGGAGTTGGTTGCATGTGAAACCCGCATGTGGAGCATTCGTTTGTGTGGGATGCTCTACCAGGTTCATTTCAGTCCTAGCCATACAAAGGGCACTAAGCATAGAGTGTGAAAACTGAGTTTCCTTGAGAGCTGCTTGGAAGCCTGATGGTGTGTGAAGTTAGTGAGATAAATGGAGTTGTTCTCCCACAAGAACCACTCGGCTGATCCTTCTTCAATATGCCCTTCACCAACATGCAGTGTTTCCTTGATTGAATTAGCTCTCACACCAATATTTGCGTCTAGAGCCTTTGCATTGAGGGCTATCTGAAAACGGCTGTGGCGCTGAAGTTGCCTGTGAATGTGGAGTTGGTGGCATGTGAAACCCGCATGTGGAGCATTCGTTTGTGTGGGATGCTCTACCAGGTTCATTTCAGTCCTAGCCATACAAAGGGCACTAAGCATAGAGTGTGAAAACTGAGTTTCCTTGAGAGCTGCTTGGAAGCCTGATGGTGTGTGAAGTTAGTGAGCCAAATGGAGTTGTTCTCCCACAAGAACCACTCGGCTGATCCTTCTTCAATATGCCCTTCACCAACATGCAGTGTTTCCTTGATTGAATTAGCTCTCACACCAATATTTGCGTCTAGAGCCTTTGCATTGAGGGCTATCTGAAAACGTCTGTGGCGCTGAAGTTGCCTGTGAATGTGGAGTTGGTGGCATGTGAAACCCGCATGTGGAGCATTCGTTTGTGTGGGATGCTCTACCAGGTTCATTTCAGTCGTAGCCAAAGAAAGGGCACTAAGCATAGAGTGTGAAAACTGAGTTTCCTTGAGAGCTGCTTGGAAGCCTGATGGTGTGTGAAGTTAGTGAGCCAAATGGAGTTGTTCTCCCACAAGAACCACTCGGCTGATCCTTCTTCAATATGCCCTTCACCAACATGCAGTGTTTCCTTGATTGAATTAGCTCTCACACCAATATTTGCGTCTAGAGCCTTTGCATTGAGGGCTATCTGAAAACGGCTGTGGCGCTGAAGTTGTCTGTGAATGTGGAGTTGGTGGCATGTGAAACCCGCATGTGGAGCATTCGTTTATGTGGGATGCTCTCCAAGCTTCATTTCAGTCCTAGGCACTCAAAGGGCACTAAGCATAGAGTGTGAAAACTGAGTTTCCTTGAGAGCTGCTTGGAAGCCTGATGGTGTGTGAAGTTAGTGAGCCAAATGGAGTTGTCCTCCCACAAGAACCACTCGGCTGATCCTTCTTCAATATGCCCTTCACCAACATGCAGTGTTTCCTTGATTGAATTAACTCTCACACCAATATTTGCGTCTAGAGCCTTTGCATTGAGGGCTATCTGAAAACGGCTGTGGCGCTGAAGTTGCCTGTGAATGTGGAGTTGGTGGCATGTGAAACCCGCATGTGGAGCATTCGTTTGTGTGGGATGCTCTACCAGGTTCATTTCAGTCCTAGCCATACAAAGGGCACTAAGCATAGAGTGTGAAAACTGAGTTTCCTTGAGAGCTGCTTGGAAGCCTGATGGTGTGTGAAGTTAGTGAGCCAAATGGAGTTGTTCTCCCACAAGAACCACTCGGCTGATCCTTCTTCAATATGCCCTTCACCAACATGCAGTGTTTCCTTGATTGAATTAGCTCTCACACCAATATTTGCGTCTAGAGCCTTTGCTTTGAGGGCTATCTGAAAACGGCTGTGGCGCTGAAGTTGCCTGTGAATGTGGAGTTGGTGGCATGTGAAACCCGCATGTGGAGCATTCGTTTGTGTGGGATGCTGACCAAGCTTCATTTCAGTCCTGGGCACACAAAGAGCACTAAGCATAGAGTGTGAAAACTGAGTTTCCTTGAGAGCTGCTTGGAAGCCTGATGGTGTGTGAAGTTAGTGAGCCAAATGGAGTTGTTCTCCCACAAGAACCACTCGGCTGATCCTTCTTCAATATGCCCTTCACCAACATGCAGTGTTTCCTTGATTGAATTAGCTCTCACACCAATATTTGCATCTAGAGCCTTTGCATTGAGGGCTATCTGAAAACGGCTGTGGCGCTGAAGTTGCCTGTGAATGTGGAGTTGGTGGCATGTGAAACCCGCATGTGGAGCATTCGTTTGTGTGGGATGCTCTACCAGGTTCATTCCTAGATAATGCACTCAAAGGGCACTAAGCATAGAGTGTGAAAACTGAGTTTCCTTGAGAGCTGCTTGGAAGCCTGATGGTGTGTGAAGTTAGTGAGCCAAATGGAGTTGTTCTCCCACAAGAACCACTCGGCTGATCCTTCTTCAATATGCCCTTCACCAACATGCAGTGTTTCCTTGATTGAATTAGCTCTCACACCAATATTTGCGTCTAGAGCCTTTGCATTGAGGGCTATCTGAAAACGGCTGTGGCGCTGAAGTTGCCTGTGAATGTGGAGTTGGTGGCATGTGAAACCCGCATGTGGAGCATTCGTTTGTGTGGGATGCTCTACCAGGTTCATTTCAGTCCTAGCCAAAGAAAGGGCACTAAGCATAGAGTGTGAAAACTGAGTTTCCTTGAGAGCTGCTTGGAAGCCTGATGGTGTGTGAAGTTAGTGAGCCAAATGGAGTTGTTCTCCCACAAGAACCACTCGGCTGATCCTTCTTCAATATGCCCTTCACCAACATGCAGTGTTTCCTTGATTGAATTAGCTCTCACACCAATATTTGCGTCTAGAGCCTTTGCATTGAGGGCTATCTGAAAACGGCTGTGGCGCTGAAGTTGCCTGTGAATGTGGAGTTGGTGGCATGTGAAACCCGCATGTGGAGCATTCGTTTGTGTGGGATGCTGACCAAGCTTCATTTCAGTCCTGGGCACACAAAGAGCACTAAGCATAGAGTGTGAAAGCTGAGTTTCCTTGAGAGCTGCTTGGAAGCCTGATGGTGTGTGAAGTTAGTGAGCCAAATGGAGTTGTTCTCCCACAAGAACCACTCGGCTGATCCTTCTTCAATATGCCCTTCACCAACATGCAGTGTTTCCTTGATTGAATTAGCTCTCACACCAATATTTGCGTCTAGAGCCTTTGCATTGAGGGCTATCTGAAAACGGCTGTGGCGCTGAAGTTGCCTGTGACTGTGGAGTTGGTGGCATGTGAAACCCGCATGTGGAGCATTCGTTTATGTGGGATGCTGACCAAGCTTCATTTCAGTCCTAGGCACTCAAAGGGCACTAAGCATAGAGTGTGAAAACTGAGTTTCCTTGAGAGCTGCTTGGAAGCCTGATGGTGTGTGAAGTTAGTGAGCCAAATGGAGTTGTTCTCCCACAAGAACCACTCGGCTGATCCTTCTTCAATATGCCCTTCACCAACATGCAGTGTTTCCTTGATTGAATTAGCTCTCACACCAATATTTGCGTCTAGAACCTTTGCTTTGAGGGCTATCTGAAAACGGCTGTGGCGCTGAAGTTGCCTGTGAATGTGGAGTTGGTGGCATGTGAAACCCGCATGTGGAGCATTCGTTTGTGTGGGATGCTGACCAAGCTTCATTTCAGTCCTGGGCACACAAAGAGCACTAAGCATAGAGTGTGAAAACTGAGTTTCCTTGAGAGCTGCTTGGAAGCCTGATGGTGTGTGAAGTTAGTGAGCCAAATGGAGTTGTTCTCCCACAAGAACCACTCGGCTGATCCTTCTTCAATATGCCCTTCACCAACATGCAGTGTTTCCTTGATTGAATTAGCTCTCACACCAATATTTGCGTCTAGAGCCTTTGCATTGAGGGCTATCTGAAAACGGCTGTGGCGCTGAAGTTGCCTGTGAATGTGGAGTTGGTGGCATGTGAAACCCGCATGTGGAGC
Source organism: Ochotona princeps (assembly GCF_030435755.1). Taxonomy (NCBI): domain Eukaryota; kingdom Metazoa; phylum Chordata; class Mammalia; order Lagomorpha; family Ochotonidae; genus Ochotona; species Ochotona princeps. The sequence goes on along the minus strand of NW_026697457.1, from coordinate 7,324 downwards.
ATTCGTTTGTGTGGGATGCTGACCAAGCTTCATTTCAGTCCTGGGCATACAAAGAGCACTAAGCATAGAGTGTGAAAACTGAGTTTCCTTGAGAGCTGCTTGGAAGCCTGATGGTGTGTGACGTTAGTGAGCCAAATGGAGTTGTTCTCCCACAAGAACCACTCGGCTGATCCTTCTTCAATATGCCCTTCACCAACATGCAGTGTTTCCTTGATTGAATCAGCTCTCACACCAATATTTGCGTCTAGAGCCTTTGCATTGAGGGCTATCTGAAAACGGCTGTGGCGCTGAAGTTGCCTGTGAATGTGGAGTTGGTGGCATGTGAAACCCGCATGTGGAGCATTCGTTTATGTGGGATGCTGACCAAGCTTCATTTCAGTCCTAGGCACTCAAAGGGCACTAAGCATAGAGTGTGAAAACTGAGTTTCCTTGAGAGCTGCTTGGAAGCCTGATGGTGTGTGAAGTTAGTGAGCCAAATGGAGTTGTTCTCCCACAAGAACCACTCGGCTGATCCTTCTTCAATATGCCCTTCACCAACATGCAGTGTTTCCTTGATTGAATTAGCTCTCACACCAATATTTGCGTCTAGAACCTTTGCTTTGAGGGCTATCTGAAAACGGCTGTGGCGCTGAAGTTGCCTGTGAATGTGGAGTTGGTGGCATGTGAAACCCGCATGTGGAGCATTCGTTTGTGTGGGATGCTGACCAAGCTTCCTTTCAATCCTAGCCCTACAAAGGGCACTAAGCATAGAGTGTGAAAACTGAGTTTCCTTGAGAGCTGCTTGGAAGCCTGATGGTGTGTGAAGTTAGTGAGCCAAATGGAGTTGTTCTCCCACAAGAACCACTCGGCTGATCCTTCTTCAATATGCCCTTCACCAACATGCAGTTTTTCCTTGATTGAATTAGCTCTCACACCAATATTTGCGTCTAGAGCATTTGCATTGAGGGCTATCTGAAAACGGCTGTGGCGCTGAAGTTGCCTGTGAATGTGGAGTTGGTGGCATGTGAAATCCGCATGTGGAGCATTCGTTTGTGTGGGATGCTGACCAAGCTTCATTTCAGTCCTAGGCACATAAAGAGCACTAAGCATAGAGTGTGAAAACTGAGTTTCCTTGAGGAGCTGCTTGGAAGCCTGATGGTGTGTGAAGTTAGTGAGCCAAATGGAGTTGTTCTCCCACAAGAACCACTCGGCTGATCCTTCTTCAATATGCCCTTCACCAACATGCAGTGTTTCCTTGATTGAATTAGCTCTCACACCAATATTTGCGTCTAGAGCCTTTGCATTGAGGGCTATCTGAAAACGGCTGTGGCGCTGAAGTTGCCTGTGAATGTGGAGTTGGTGGCATGTGAAACCCGCATGTGGAGCATTCGTTTGTGTGGTATGCTCTACCAGGTTCATTCCTAGATAATGCATTCAATGGGCACTAAACATAGAGTGTGAAAACTGAGTTTCCTTGAGAGCTGCTTGGAAGCCTGATGGTGTGTGAAGTTAGTGAGCCAAATGGAGTTGTTCTCCCACAAGAACCACTCGGCTGATCCTTCTTCAATATGCCCTTCACCAACATGCAGTGTTTCCTTGATTGAATTAGCTCTCACACCAATATTGGCGTCTAGAGCCTTTGCATTGAGGGCTATCTGAAAACGGCTGTGGCGCTGAAGTTGCCTGTCAATGTGGAGTTGGTGGCATGTGAAACCCGCATGTGGAGCATTCGTTTGTGTGGGATGCTCTACCAGGTTCATTCCTAGATAATGCACTCAAAGAGCACTAAGCATAGAGTGTGAAAACTGAGTTTCCTTGAGAGCTGCTTGGAAGCCTGATGGTGTGTGAAGTTAGTGAGCCAAATGGAGTTGTTCTCCCACAAGAACCACTCGGCTGATCCTTCTTCAATATGCCCTTCACCAACATGCAGTGTTTCCTTGATTGAATTAGCTCTCACACCAATATTTGCGTCTAGAGCCTTTGCATTGAGGGCTATCTGAAAACGGCTGTGGCGCTGAAGTTGCCTGTGAATGTGGAGTTGGTGGCATGTGAAACCCGCATGTGGAGCATTCGTTTGTGTGGGATGCTCTACCAGGTTCATTTCAGTCCTAGCCATACAAAGGGCACTAAGCATAGAGTGTGAAAACTGAGTTTCCTTGAGAGCTGCTTGGAAGCCTGATGGTGTGTGAAGTTAGTGAGCCAAATGGAGTTGTTCTCCCACAAGAACCACTCGGCTGATCCTTCTTCAATATGCCCTTCACCAACATGCAGTGTTTCCTTGATTGAATTAGCTCTCACACCAATATTTGCGTCTAGAGCCTTTGCTTTGAGGGCTATCTGAAAACGGCTGTGGCGCTGAAGTTGCCTGTGAATGTGGAGTTGGTGGCATGTGAAACCCGCATGTGGAGCATTCGTTTGTGTGGGATGCTGACCAAGCTTCATTTCAGTCCTGGGCACACAAAGAGCACTAAGCATAGAGTGTGAAAACTGAGTTTCCTTGAGAGCTGCTTGGAAGCCTGATGGTGTGTGAAGTTAGTGAGCCAAATGGAGTTGTTCTCCCACAAGAACCACTCGGCTGATCCTTCTTCAATATGCCCTTCACCAACATGCAGTGTTTCCTTGATTGAATTAGCTCTCACACCAATATTTGCATCTAGAGCCTTTGCATTGAGGGCTATCTGAAAACGGCTGTGGCGCTGAAGTTGCCTGTGAATGTGGAGTTGGTGGCATGTGAAACCCGCATGTGGAGCATTCGTTTGTGTGGGATGCTCTACCAGGTTCATTCCTAGATAATGCACTCAAAGGGCACTAAGCATAGAGTGTGAAAACTGAGTTTCCTTGAGAGCTGCTTGGAAGCCTGATGGTGTGTGAAGTTAGTGAGCCAAATGGAGTTGTTCTCCCACAAGAACCACTCGGCTGATCCTTCTTCAATATGCCCTTCACCAACATGCAGTGTTTCCTTGATTGAATTAGCTCTCACACCAATATTTGCGTCTAGAGCCTTTGCATTGAGGGCTATCTGAAAACGGCTGTGGCGCTGAAGTTGCCTGTGAATGTGGAGTTGGTGGCATGTGAAACCCGCATGTGGAGCATTCGTTTGTGTGGGATGCTCTACCAGATTCATTTCAGTCCTAGCCATACAAAGGGCACTAAGCATAGAGTGTGAAAACTGAGTTTCCTTGAGAGCTGCTTGGAAGCCTGATGGTGTGTGAAGTTAGTGAGCCAAATGGAGTTGTTCTCCCACAAGAACCACTCGGCTGATCCTTCTTCAATATGCCCTTCACCAACATGCAGTGTTTCCTTGATTGAATTAGCTCTCACACCAATATTTGCGTCTAGAGCCTTTGCATTGAGGGCTATCTGAAAACGGCTGTGGCGCTGAAGTTGCCTGTGAATGTGGAGTTGGTGGCATGTGAAACCCGCATGTGGAGCATTCGTTTCTGTGGGATGCTGACCAAGCTTCATTTCAGTCCTGGGCACACAAAGAGCACTAAGCATAGAGTGTGAAAGCTGAGTTTCCTTGAGAGCTGCTTGGAAGCCTGATGGTGTGTGAAGTTAGTGAGCCAAATGGAGTTGTTCTCCCACAAGAACCACTCGGCTGATCCTTCTTCAATATGCCCTTCACCAACATGCAGTGTTTCCTTGATTGAATTAGCTCTCACACCAATATTTGCGTCTAGAGCCTTTGCATTGAGGGCTATCTGAAAACGGCTGTGGCGCTGAAGTTGCCTGTGACTGTGGAGTTGGTGGCATGTGAAACCCGCATGTGGAGCATTCGTTTATGTGGGATGCTGACCAAGCTTCATTTCAGTCCTAGGCACTCAAAGGGCACTAAGCATAGAGTGTGAAAACTGAGTTTCCTTGAGAGCTGCTTGGAAGCCTGATGGTGTGTGAAGTTAGTGAGCCAAATGGAGTTGTTCTCCCACAAGAACCTCGGCTGATCCTTCTTCAATATGCCCTTCACCAACATGCAGTGTTTCCTTGATTGAATTAGCTCTCACACCAATATTTGCGTCTAGAACCTTTGCTTTGAGGGCTATCTGAAAACGGCTGTGGCGCTGAAGTTGCCTGTGAATGTGGAGTTGGTGGCATGTGAAACCCGCATGTGGAGCATTCGTTTGTGTGGGATGCTGACCAAGCTTCATTTCAGTCCTGGGCACACAAAGAGCACTAAGCATAGAGTGTGAAAACTGAGTTTCCTTGAGAGCTGCTTGGAAGCCTGATGGTGTGTGAAGTTAGTGAGCCAAATGGAGTTGTTCTCCCACAAGAACCACTCGGCTGATCCTTCTTCAATATGCCCTTCACCAACATGCAGTGTTTCCTTGATTGAATTAGCTCTCACACCAATATTTGCGTCTAGAGCCTTTGCATTGAGGGCTATCTGAAAACGGCTGTGGCGCTGAAGTTGCCTGTGAATGTGGAGTTGGTGGCATGTGAAACCCGCATGTGGAGCATTCGTTTGTGTGGGATGCTGACCAAGCTTCATTTCAGTCCTGGCATACAAAGAGCACTAAGCATAGAGTGTGAAAACTGAGTTTCCTTGAGAGCTGCTTGGAAGCCTGATGGTGTGTGACGTTAGTGAGCCAAATGGAGTTGTTCTCCCACAAGAACCACTCGGCTGATCCTTCTTCAATATGCCCTTCACCAACATGCAGTGTTTCCTTGATTGAATCAGCTCTCACACCAATATTTGCGTCTAGAGCCTTTGCATTGAGGGCTATCTGAAAACGGCTGTGGCGCTGAAGTTGCCTGTGAATGTGGAGTTGGTGGCATGTGAAACCCGCATGTGGAGCATTCGTTTATGTGGGATGCTGACCAAGCTTCATTTCAGTCCTAGGCACTCAAAGGGCACTAAGCATAGAGTGTGAAAACTGAGTTTCCTTGAGAGCTGCTTGGAAGCCTGATGGTGTGTGAAGTTAGTGAGCCAAATGGAGTTGTTCTCCCACAAGAACCACTCGGCTGATCCTTCTTCAATATGCCCTTCACCAACATGCAGTGTTTCCTTGATTGAATTAGCTCTCACACCAATATTTGCGTCTAGAACCTTTGCTTTGAGGGCTATCTGAAAACGGCTGTGGCGCTGAAGTTGCCTGTGAATGTGGAGTTGGTGGCATGTGAAACCCGCATGTGGAGCATTCGTTTATGTGGGATGCTGACCAAGCTTCATTTCAGTCCTGGGCACACAAAGAGCACTAAGCATAGAGTGTGAAAACTGAGTTTCCTTGAGAGCTGCTTGGAAGCCTGATGGTGTGTGAAGTTAGTGAGCCAAATGGAGTTGTTCTCCCACAAGAACCACTCGGCTGATCCTTCTTCAATATGCCCTTCACCAACATGCAGTGTTTCCTTGATTGAATTAACTCTCACACCAATATTTGCGTCTAGAGCCTTTGCATTCAGGGCTATCTGAAAACGGCTGTGGCGCTGAAGTTGCCTGTGAATGTGGAGTTGGTGGCATGTGACACCCGCATGTGGAGCATTCGTTTGTGTGGGATGCTCTACCAGGTTCATTTCAGTCCTAGCCATACAAAGGGCACTAAGCATAGAGTGTGAAAACTGAGTTTCCTTGAGAGCTGCTTGGAAGCCTGATGGTGTGTGACGTTAGTGAGCCAAATGGAGTTGTTCTCCCACAAGAACCACTCGGCTGATCCTTCTTCAATATGCCCTTCACCAACATGCAGTGTTTCCTTGATTGAATTAGCTCTCACACCAATATTTGCGTCTAGAGCCTTTGCTTTGAGGGCTATCTGAAAACGGCTGTGGCGCTGAAGTTGCCTGTGAATGTGGAGTTGGTGGCATGTGAAACCCGCATGTGGAGCATTCGTTTGTGTGGGATGCTCTACCAGGTTCATTTCAGTCGTAGCCAAAGAAAGGGCACTAAGCATAGAGTGTGAAAACTGAGTTTCCTTGAGAGCTGCTTGGAAGCCTGATGGTGTGTGAAGTTAGTGAGCCAAATGGAGTTGTTCTCCCACAAGAACCACTCGGCTGATCCTTCTTCAATATGCCCCTCACCAACATGCAGTGTTTCCTTGATTGAATTAGCTCTCACACCAATATTTGCGTCTAGAGCCTTTGCATTGAGGGCTATCTGAAAACGGCTGTGGCGCTGAAGTTGCCTGTGAATGTGGAGTTGGTGGCATGTGAAACCCGCATGTGGAGCATTCGTTTATGTGGGATGCTCTCCAAGCTTCCTTTCAGTCCTAGGCTCTCAAAGGGCACTAAGCATAGAGTGTGAAAACTGAGTTTCCTTGAGAGCTGCTTGGAAGCCTGATGGTGTGTGAAGTTAGTGAGCCAAATGGAGTTGTTCTCCCACAAGAACCACTCGGCTGATCCTTCTTCAATATGCCCTTCACCAACATGCAGTGTTTCCTTGATTGAATTAGCTCTCACACCAATATTTGCGTCTAGAGCCTTTGCATTGAGGGCTATCTGAAAACGGCTGTGGCGCTGAAGTTGCCTGTGAATGTGGAGTTGGTGGCATGTGAAACCCGCATGTGGAGCATTCGTTTGTGTGGGATGCTCTACCAGGTTCATTTCCGTCCTAGGCACTCAAAGGGCACTAAGCATAGAGTGTGAAAACTGAGTTTCCTTGAGAGCTGCTTGGAAGCCTGATGGTGTGTGACGTTAGTGAGCCAAATGGAGTTGTTCTCCCACAAGAACCACTCGGCTGATCCTTCTTCAATATGCCCTTCACCAACATGCAGTGTTTCCTTGATTGAATTAGCTCTCACACCAATATTTGCGTCTAGAGCCTTTGCATTGAGGGCTATCTGAAAACGGCTGTGGCGCTGAAGTTGCCTGTGAATGTGGAGTTGGTGGCATGTGAAACCCGCATGTGGAGCATTCGTTTATGTGGGATGCTCTCCAAGCTTCATTTCAGTCCTAGGCACTCAAAGGGCACTAAGCATAGAGTGTGAAAACTGAGTTTCCTTGAGAGCTGCTTGGAAGCCTGATGGTGTGTGAAGTTAGTGAGCCAAATGGAGTTGTTCTCCCACAAGAACCACTCGGCTGATCCTTCTTCAATATGCACTTCACCAACATGCAGTGTTTCCTTGATTGAATTAGCTCTCACACCAATATTTGCGTCTAGAGCCTTTGCATTGAGGGCTATCTGAAAACGGCTGTGGCGCTGAAGTTGCCTGTGAATGTGGAGTTGGTGGCATGTGAAACCCGCATGTGGAGCATTCGTTTGTGTGGGATGCTCTACCAGGTTCATTTCAGTCCTAGGCACTCAAAGGGCACTAAGCATAGAGTGTGAAAACTGAGTTTCCTTGAGAGCTGCTTGGAAACCTGATGGTGTGTGAAGTTAGTGAGCCAAATGGAGTTGTCCTCCCACAAGAACCACTCA